>NW_027658433.1:0-130613 GCF_041902795.1 Electrophorus electricus
CTACTGGAACCAGTCAAATATGACGGAGGAGGGTCAACGGTGTGACCGAATCACTGAAGAAGGAAGAGAGAATGGCCGGAAATCAAACTACACCATCAGATTTTGTTGCTGATTGTATGATGCTTTTAATAGGACAAGACAATGAAAGCCAGCCAAACAACCAAACAATCAGCTCAGAGCTTATTATGAGGGAGGACTAGATGAGAGAGTACTTTGACCTGTGGAGTGGATCACGTGAAGCAGCGGCCTGCAGCCGATCAGAGGCTCGGGCTGTGGGACTGAATGGCTTACCTGTGGAGCAGTAGGGGTAGTGCAGGGACGTCCCACTGGTGGGCTTGTGTTCTGGCTAATGCCTACTCCTGACATGATCTCCTCTGTGATATCCTTGCCATCCTGGTTAGGGTCTTGGATACGGATCTTAGCGAACAGCAAGTTATTTGCATCTATTAAGTCAATCCACAATTAAATTAATTTCACCTCTGAGGCAGGGGGAATACTCACTGTTTTCTTTACCCTCTTAGTGGGTGGAGGCTGCTGAGCTGTATGCACTATTATGGATGGAGATTTGGTGTATATGGTCTGGCCAGGATAGTATGAAGGCCCTGCCACTAGTGGTGACCAAAAAAAAGCACTGGTTTCAGTTAGAGAGCAAAAGAAAAACCAGTTTCAGCCAGCAGGAATACCCAGAAGAAAGGTCTCTTTATCGGTGAGAGCACGCATGTACGTTTCCCAGGTGGGGGTAGAGAAAGCGAAGTCCAAACTCACCATATGCTAGTGGGCAGTCTGCAGGAAAGAGCCCAGGGTAGAATGTACTGGGTCCTGTGGGCTGGACGGAGTACTGCTGGGGATGTCCCACGTAGGGACGGCCACTGTGGTGATACTGAGAATGAAACAGAACAGCAGAGGTAAAGGGCCTAGCACCAGACATGGCCATTCATATAGGACACTCCTAAAAGAGATATTCAAAGCAGTAAACAAACAAAAAATACAAAAACATTTAGTTTTTACACTGAAAAAAAAATAAACTAGAATTTCTCATTTCTGCTTCCAAGATAAAACATATTTCTAGCTGCACATTTTAGGAGCAGTTTATTTATTGCTGGCCAACCTGTTTATAGACAGATTTTCAACCCATTTGCTACACTGTGTACATATTTGCACAGGCGCTTTTCTCTGCTCTGGGTACCTGAGGCACGTAGTACTGGAGTACGTAGTACTGGCCGGTCTAGGATGAGGTGAAGGGCATGGGCGTCAGGAACATCATGATGGGCTGGCTGGACACGGGTCGAAAGGAAGCGCTGTTACTTGGAATGGCAGGCTGGGCTGTCTGCATCTGAGGGATCTGGAAAAGCTGGGAGAGGAGAGGAGTGGAGAGTGAGGGTCACAGAGCAGCGTGGCGTATGCCGCAGCAGCCGGCTCAGACGCTCGGAGTGAAGACTTTAGTCAAGAGTTGAGTCGTGGACTCTACAGCAGTTGTACTGGGAATGTTGAGGAGATATATACATAAAAAAAAAAAGTTTAAAATTTAAGGGATTTTGAATGTCCTATTATGCTAGGCATGCAAGATACAAAAAGAAAACCTTTCAAGAGTCTGTTGGCATGGCACTAATACAAGGGTGAATGAACTAGCATGGGATGCGGCTGGGAGACAGGAATCCATCTGCCTCTGAGATTGATGTGTGAGTTGGGGAGGGGAGTGCAGTGGCTAGAACACTAAACTTGGCGAGGTTTTACCACAGGCACACAGAGGAGCATGCAGCATACAGTGGGAGGTGCTGCGCTGCGGCGGCGGACATTAGCTGCTGGTGGGCAGGATGAGAGAGCAAACTGGGGGTGGAGGAGGGTGGGGGGAGCCAGGCAGAGACTGTGGGGGCAGGATGCGTGCAGACGCATGTCACATGCTGCAGGAAACTGGACCATGTTGATGACAAGTTCATTGAATGTTTTGAAGCCAACTACAGCACAAGCATGTCTGTGTTGTATCTGGGCTTGGTGTAGTAGGGTCAAGGAAGACTTATTTTTAGCTGAAGATGTCTATCAATAGCAACACAACTGCAGATAACCATATTTACTGCTAAACTTTGGCTGACATCTCAAGTGAGGCGCACTTCATACAGAATGAATACAAGTGTTAATTTACTGTCTTGTGCAGTTTAATATAACAAGCTCATGGTTCATTGCAGGTGGAGCCACCGTCCTTGTTGATTGAAAACCTTAAGAAGCAGAAGCAACAGTCCTATTCCAATCTAGAGAAAAAAGGCACAGGACTCTCACACAGCAGACTTTGAAATGGAGGATCTCTCACATTAAGGTATGGCTATGCAGCCTTGACTTTTTACCTCCAGACATTCTTGTGTGGTTCCTAGATTTTTGCCACATTCCATTCATTTTCTCAAGTACACTTTAAATAGAAAATAAAGATATAGATGCAGTAATTAATTGAAGAGAATAGCTGGTGCCATCTTTATTCTGAGCTCAATGTTGCATACAGACGAGGCATTGTCCACAGAATGTCTAACAGTCTCAGGTGGATTCAATCTTTATACATTTTCATCAAGTTACAAAACCATTTTTTATTAAAATTGTATCTTTAGGTGGTATCCTGGCCTCAATCCTGGACTTGCCACAGAGGCCATATTTGGTCATTCTCACTTCCTGCTTACTTCAAAAGCCTAATTTGGTCTTTTACAATTCCTGCCATCATATTATTACATTAATAATTTCATTTTATTACCTCACTTGAGTACACCTCTGGCTGGATATTGAACCACTTGGTTGTAATCCTAAATGAATCATGAATGACGCAATCAAAGGATCACTGCTTGAAGCCAAGCAAAAAAGTTTGATTTTTCACATTCACAGACATGAAGAACCAGCAGGACGAACCAAGACTGATGTGAACTGTGTGGGAAAGTAGACTTTGCACATACTGTAGAACAAAACCGCTTTGATGAAGTTGTAAGCAAAGAGCTATTAAGAACATAAGCCTGTGTAAATCCTGATAAGCAACTGTAGTTCAGAAGTGTTTGAATATGTGTATTGTTTGTTTGTATTTTCACAGGCCAAAAACAAGTACTGATTAGCAAGATTTACTACCTCCCAGTACACCATTTCTTTTTACTGCCTGAGTAGATGTTGATGGAAGTCAAAAGGCCAACGGAAGCAACAGCCATCTAGTGGTTGCTTCCAGACTACCAGATCAGCTTGATATTCGCTATTGCCTCTCTCTGGCAGAATACCCACCAGGTCATTCCACATTTGCATAGTTTTGGTGATGCTCTTTGCTTTGGCTTCAATGTCTGGTGGGCTTCTTTGGGTGGGATGATTCCCCCGCTGAGAGTGTGCGGGCTGTTGTGGAGAGAGGATGTGTCTCCAGAGTCACATCCAGACCCACATATGGCCAGCGCAACCAGAAAAGCACAGGCGAGGAAGGCAAGGCTTCTGAGAGCTACCAGCCAAGCAGGTGTGGACAGAAAAGAGGTGCTCTGTAGCAAAGAGAAAGGAAGCTGATTGCTTGGTATGTAAAAGGAGAGAAACCTGGAAGCTGGTGTGGATAGTATGAAACCCACCAAAAATGAAAACAACAGCTTCATTTGGAAAAAAACAAACAAAAAAAAAAAAAACCCACAAAATGCAGCAAGAGAGAACAGGTCTTTGCTTATCTTAGATAAATCAATGTTTGAGATAATCAATGCTTAAAAAAGCATGGTAGCCAGGAACAAAAAAGTAACCAAAAGTATTCAAGGTGAAATGTGCAGTGTATTGGCTCAGTCATTTCAACTGTTCCTCATTTGTTTTATATCAATTTTCATCTCTGACAAGGAAGATGTGGAGGGGAACCTGGGAGCCTGTTGGACAGGGTAATGAAATGGATTGCAGGCTCAAACACTGTATGCACTTATATGCACTTGAAGGACAGTGTTCACTACCAGTTCCGTGTATGCCTTTTTTTCTATCGTGACTTTGTATCAACCGGGAAGGAGCAACTGTCATTCACACCCAACAGGAATGCAGCTAGTTGTGACCTTGAGAATTCTTGGCTATGGAATCGCCAAAAAGTATCTTAAGCACTTTAGCACCATTCTAAGACAACCATTGACAATAATTACGCACCTTAATGAATGCTTTGTCCGCATCTTGGCCGTATCTGAGCTGGTGGTTGAAAAGCAGGCCCGCAGCTGTCGGTTCTGGTGCTGGATGTCATACTGCTTAGCTGTCTGACAGGCATGCACAACTCGTAGGTCTGTTCAAGGTGGCGCTTGTACACCTCAATTTCCATCGTAATTGTCCTATACAACCATTAAAAACTTGACAGAAGTTAAAAAACAGCAGAACGGTTTGTTACAACTGGAAAAAAATAAATAAGAAAAGATTGTTTGTTGTACATGAAAGTCAGTGAGCCATGAGGATAAGCCCTCTTGTCCAAAGTTCTGATCAGCAGTTATGACCTCCTAACACTGCAATCAAAATGCACGGGCAAAAGATGCATTACTAAAAAAATACTCTGCAGATCTGGAATTCATGTCACCACAGTCAAAGTTGAAGGCTTTGTTCGGTGAAAAGAAAACAAATGCATCAAAGTTGGTGTTATACTCAGTAAGAACTCAGTAGAGTAAGAAACTGCAAAATACTCAGAGAACTCTGTGCATGAGTCAGTGGCTCAATAGTCCAACTAAAATCAGCCAGGACCAAAGTTTAGTTGGGCTAAACATGAGTCAACTAAATCCTTAGTCAGAGAATGATATTCTGTCTTTGCTGCTTACATGATCAGCTTCTTTCAAATAGCCATGTAAACTTAGTCAACTTAGTTATTTAGGAATAATATCAAACTACATGTGGGCCATCAGATCCTGTTTGCCCTTGAAGACCCACTCACAATCTCTGCCCAAGTCAGAGACTATTTAGAGCTATGATCTTAATTCCAGCACTGGACATGCATTACCTTGCACAGTTTCACAACTCTGGCCCTGCAATAAACCCTGCATACGTCTTAACTAAGAAGGCAACAGTTCAAATGGAAAACCTACTTCCTTTCTGGGAGTGAAGGAAGCCAGCTGCTTGATCTTCAGTGTCTGGTTGAGTCTTGGATGCATCAAGCACAGGGACACCAGCTGATACCCCATGGTTGAGGTGCTCCATATATTGTGCAAGGATCGGTTCGTTATAATCACCATTCTGCATTTTTTTAACAGCAGCAACAGCATAAAATGGTTCAGTTAAGGGTGCATCATTGGAAGACTTTCACTAAAATATGTCCTCACCATGTCTCAAATACAGCAATACCTCTTAGAAGCCATTGTACTGCACACAGAATGGACAGTCCCAGCAGTTTCTGTTCCCATATGGAACCTCAGTGTTTTGATTACAGAAAAAGCAATTCACAATGGCATGAACTGGTTTCTTCCCATTGAATAGGGAGTTTATATATATAACTGAATTTGATCAAACTGTAGCAATGATTGTGAGCAAGGATCTTTCATTCTACAGCCTAAAAATGAAAGTGACAAATAAATGTATGTTACAAATAAACCAAACTTGAAACTTTATATGAATAGCTTCATGTTGAATATACACAGTTAATCAGTCATTAAAAACTACATTCTATTAATGCAGAATGTTTATGAAAGTTAATTTAATCTAATTAACAATAAATGAACAGTCGAATAATGTAGTTCAAACAGTCCAATAGCTGTAGTAATGGCTTAACTCATTTTGCTTATTTAGAGAGAACGATCAATTTGAAAACCCACAGGTTTGTGAATTTGGGTCTCTAAATCATACAAAAGTAGGTTTTCTATTGCTGAACAGTTAGCTAGCTAACAAACTACCAGCACCTAAACGATCAAAGTTGAAAGCTGAACAATGAAATGGTTCCACAAGGAATGGTTTATAGCCCCGAGTTTGACACTCGCTGACCTCAACTATTAGCTAGCTAACTAGCTTATCGCTGTGATAAAGCGATACAATCTTTAGCAATGAGGACATGAATAAAGTATCCTTTACAATTTTCACAATATTGTGAAAATTTAATTTGCTGGCATTGGAGGTTATTAAATATTCACAATATCAATAATACTTCCTTGGCTCACAGAATCAGACATTACATTTTTGCTGTTATGGCAGCTGTTATAAAGATCATATTTATACAGAACGCTGTTCAGTTAGTGCTAGTATTGACGAAACATTGCATAACTAATAGCGGTACAGAGACAGAAACATCATGTGTTCAGATGAATAACTGGATGTGTGTGAGACAGTCTGTGAGAGGTTTGCATTTGTGTGTGTTGCATGACTATGAGTGGAAAAACCATATAAAGGTAAAAACATTACCTCTGCAACAAGGATCTCTTCTATTTGAAGGAAAGGTTTAAGTTAGACACAGTCTCCACAGAGTAAGTTAAATCTGTCTGTGTTAAGACCAGTTGACATATCAGCGGTTTATCACTGATTATGCCTGCCACTGAGATACCACAAATTAAGCACTCCAGATTCCAAGACATACAGTTGTGCAGTGTGAGCCATCCATCAATTTGAAAACTTCAAAAGTCACGTAATGTGTGCATGGCATAAGCATATCTGCAGGTCCTGAAAACATTTGCTATCAGAAATGATTTCATCATAGAAAAAAACTACAAATTCTAGACTTGAGAATGTGAGCATCAATCCCACTAACACTCACATACTAAAAGAGCACTCTACCACTTGAGCTAGTTCTCCTAGAGTGGGACTTGTTTGCAGATCAGACAAAAGCTGAAGACACAGTGGAATGGCAATTCTCTAGGAGATCATACCAAATCCTGTATCCACCCTAAATATTTCATCTAGCTGTGAAGTCAAAAAAGCTTATTCCTGAAATGACAGGAATAGTTCTTGCAGATTCTGATATGCTATGCAAACACTATAAAATGTGAGCTATGTTCGATCTGGCAGCCATTGGCTCTAACTGTCTCTTTTTAATGAGTTAAGCAATGCTTACAGAATAACTTTCTATGGCTTCAAATACTTCCAAGAATTAAACCTTGCAGAGCTCTGTAGCTAGACACATTGTCTCTGTAGGTTTGACATGTTCATTTGACAAACTAGCTAAAATAGCATCTTTTGGTTTGAATAAATTGCCCCTTAGACCCAGACAAAAAAATTGCTCAAAATCTTTTTGCTTATTCATGCAGCAATGACCCAGATTTCCAAAGAAAGAGGACGTATGGTTAAAGCTAGAAAAAAATGCCTACTCTGTGCTCAGGCAGAAAATCTGATATTTTAAATATGTCCCTAAAAGGTTTATATTCCTTGGCTCACAGAATCAGACATTACATTTTTGTTGTTATGGCAGATTTCATGGTGTAATAGACAGCACTATGTAACTCGCAGCAATAAAGCTCAGTGGACTTTGCAATTGATGATTTCGTCACTGTGTACAACTGCACTGAATTGCTCTTTAACAAAAGCTTCTGCACATTTGCTTTTGAAGTTTAATTCAAAAGTTGGCTGCAGAATAACCATTTGTCAGAGGGAACAATATGTGTCAACTTTCACCTATGCTCGGTCGAAAAGTGGCCGTAATCTTGTTGACACCAAGTCTACAATTTCATGGAAAGGTTCCCTTCCCTGCTGCACCGAGAACTGCAAAAGGAACTGAGAAAGGCCGATTAGCTCAGTTGGTCAGAGTGGGGTGCTAATAATGCCAAGGTCATGGGTTTGATCTCCATATGTGCCCTGTGCCTCTTCCAGGAAGATTTTTTAAACCATTTTCAATAATGGCACCACTTTGAAAAAGATACCTTTTTCTCTTCTGACAGCTGCACAGTGGCCTTGTGAAAAGAATACAGTATAGAAAGGCACCCACAAACATTACTGTACACATCAGAGGTCAGCGCAGGAATG
Organism: Electrophorus electricus; assembly: GCF_041902795.1. Taxonomy (NCBI): domain Eukaryota; kingdom Metazoa; phylum Chordata; class Actinopteri; order Gymnotiformes; family Gymnotidae; genus Electrophorus; species Electrophorus electricus. Next base: position 7,882 of record NW_027658433.1, read on the forward strand.
TCAGTTTGTAAGCTTGCCAAATCTGCCCCCACAGGCTCCCTGAGTTCTACTAATCGCTCCAACACCTTGTTTCAACCTCAGTTTTTTTTTTATTTTTATTTTCCCATATGCTCTTGAACAAGGTCCCACATCTCCTTTAACAATAAAACAGTAAACGTTACACATGTAGCAATATAAAACAATATGTAAACAATGTGAAAATAATGTTACTAACTTTGGCAGTTGTGCTGCTTCTAAAATAGCCCACCAGCTTCCTTGACTTTGTACAAATGGCAGATAGTACTGGGGTTAGTTCAAGAGCCTTTTAAACAACTATATTCAGGGTGTGAGCAATGCAGAGTGCATGAGGCAGCTTCAGCTATTTGCCACAGGCAATCATATTAGATGTGCCATCAGTAACCATGTGACTTTATTTTATTCCCCATTCTTCCATAAAAGAGGATTTCACACAGGCCAAATTTTCAGCCGTATGCGCCTGCAGGAATTTCACAACACCAAGTAGTGTAGACTTCAGAAATGTGTTGTCATCTATAAAATGGCAGGTCACAGCCAAGAAGGCATCCACATTAAGAGATGTCCACATGTCTGCTGTCAAACTCATTGCAAGAACTTTCTGGACCTCAGCTTTGGCCTTCTCTTTCTCTTGTTGACATTTGGCCTCAACCATGGCCTTTACAGTCTAAAGGGAAGGAAGAAAATAATTATATATATTTTTAATACTACTCTCATAATGTATCCATGTCACCACACATACCTTCCTAGTTGGGAGAATGTAAGTTGAATCCAATTTTGCTACCAAGTCCCTGAAGCTTTTATCCTCAACTAAGCTAAATGGCTGTGTGTCTCTAACTATCATGGAGACCAAAGCCTCATCCAGCTCTTCCTTTCTGGTCACTGCTTTGTAAAGATTAGATTATAGTTTGTCACCAAAAAATATAGTACTCACCAATGAAATTCACTTTATAATCCAATCCAAACTGCAAATAACATGTAAGGCGCAGAGAATAATGCAATATATATATATATATATATATATATATATATATATATATATATATATATATATATATATATATATATATATATATGTATGTACACATTTTATATACATGTGCATAATAACGTTAACACCTTGTGACAACTGATAAATAAGCCAAATGACATTGGCAAGGGTGACAGTAGGAAAAACTCACTGGAATGGTGGAAGGGACTTGGAAGGTGTCAGACTCAAAAGGGAACTCATCCTCCTTTGGTTAACCCTGGATAAACCTGGGCAAAGATGAGTTGGGTAGAGGATGGCTGACAAATTGTAAGCATGAAAGATACACTACAGCATTCCTACACAAAGACATCATAGGAGATAGAAACAGAGCACAGTTCACCTGGATAGAACACCTGGGTAGAAATACAGTAACTCATTATTATAACAGTACAAAGAAATGAAATGTGGATCATCCAGGTGAGGTTCATCTGCTAATCTGCACATAAATATTGTTTGTGACAGTGCAGAATGTTGCAGGTAAATGGAGGGCTGGTGCTGTCATTTTAAGCATTTTAAGGCAGGTCCAGGAAGGAGAAACCCCAGCAGGTAGGAAGAGTTAGTGGGGAGCACAGATAGCACAGCACTCCAGAATCATGTACTGGAGCATGGTGTGTCCACTGGGGGGAGGTGGGGTGGTTGGAAGAGCATAAAAGACTGTTGTTACTGCAAAGATTCATTTAGACCTTTTATTTGGACTGTTATTCTTTTTTTAGGGGGCGGGGGGGGGGCATGTATTTAATGAAATAATAACGAAAAATTAATAGATGAATTCATACCAACTCAAATTTGCTGGTAAAGAAATCATTTGTAAGGTAAAAGTTATTTTAAGAGTGATGTTAAGGAATTTTTTTTTATGTTAATTATAATTTCATTAGAATAATTCTAACATCTACGGGATGATCTGAGGGTTAAAGAAAAAAGAGGTGGACCTTATGGGCAATAAAGCAAAAGTCATTATTGTAGTACAAGACCCTTTGTTCTAGCTAAGTGATCTGCTGCATCTCAGTTTGAGTCATGTAGAATTCTAAAGACAGAAAGTCTTTATTCTGGCATAAAATAAAACTGAAGGGGGAAACATACTTTGAGTTAGTACCAGTAGTTATTGATTGTACACAAAGTCCAGTATGCATCCAAATGTAATCAAGAGATATCTGTTGGTAGCTGAACATCTCCAACTCGTACAATGCAATGTTTCTTCTTTGTGTCAAATGAACTTAACAATTCAAACATCCATAACTGGCCGTGTTTCTTGCCAACATACTGGTGTTTGGACTTATGGGATTACATGTCTGTTGCCTTCAATATCTTAGTTGGTAGAGTGGAGGACTGTAGAATTTAAAACTGTTATCCTTAGTCTGTCAGTTAAAATCTGACTCAAAGGAAGTTTGTTTTTTCACATACAAGCTTCTTTTTTAAGTGAGCAAAAAGAGCATCCCCTGACCAGGAATCAAGCCCAAGTCGCAGTGGTGAAAGTGTTGAATCCTAGCCACTCACCCACCAGCAATAAAGCTCAGATGCTTCTGACAAACATTTTTCAAACTCTGTATTCCTAGTATACTGACGATGTTTGTATGCATACTGGACTTGGTATGCATGAGCATTAGGAGGTCATAAAGAGAGGTATTCATATTTCTTTTTATTCCACATAAAAATTAAGTTTGAAAGAGAATCCTAGCCACTAGCTCACCAGGGATAAAGGTGACAGTTTCCTCTGACATGAACATGAGCTACATTCATTGGTAACATTTTGATCGAAACCAGGCAAATGTATTTAGTCACTAGCTGAAATAGCTCACCTGGGTGAGTGTTAGATTGAATATCAAAAGACTCCTAGTTCAGTCCTGGGTTTTGGTAGCTGTGCAAGACCAAGCTCCTCATCAAATTGTCCTCTTTTTAAGAATATTTCATAAACTTTTACATTCCTTTCCTAAAAACGAATGACATTACTGTTTTTACGCTATTGTTAGAAGTCATAGTGTAATAGTGCTCTAGACTTTGAATTCAGTGATCCTACTTAAACTTTAGTGGAATTTGCACTTCCTTATGATATGTTTCCTCACTGCACAGAGAGCCATTTGAACATTGGCTTCTGTATAAATGCTTTTGAAATGTTTTTCATTAGTTGTCTACTGGCCAAACCACTGGACAAGGGGAGGGTAGGTGTCAGCTTGCATGTATGCTTGTGTTGGTATCCTGGTTCACACACTCCCTGTGTTTTCATGGAATGGGGCCTACCTCAGCTTCCTTTGGCTCATGGATGGGCTTTGTCCTACCAAAAAAGGTGATGCAAATAAGTCATCTGCTTACTAAAGTTCTTGAAAATCACACTCTGCGAAGAGGCATTGCATAATGCAAAAAAACCTTCAGAAACAATACACTCTAATGACAGCAACCAACATACTTAATACAGGAGTGACCTCAGGGGTGACCTCATCCAAAGGCCAGAACAGGAACAACAGGCTTAAGAAGGGACACATGAAATGACCTCAAAACACAAAGTGAGCAGGTAAGTTGAGTTGATATGTGACTTCATTAATGTGCTTGGTAATTTCATATGGACCGATATACTTGGGACCTAACCTGCGACATGACCCCGGCTTGCGGAAGTCCTGTGTAGAGAGCCACACTCTGTCACCAGGTTGGTATATCGGGTTCTCCCCTCTGTGCCTGTCCGCAATTTCCTTATACATTCAGAGAGCTCATACAATACACTGATCTGTTTCCTCCCATACCCTTTCGCTCCGCTGCATCCACTCATCCACAGCTGGGAAACCAGCTGATATGGAAATCCATGGGACATTTGAGGCTGATAACCTAAAATACAATAAAAAGGAGTCAAGCCAGTGGATGAACTAGTAAGTGAATTTTGGGCCATTTCTGCCAATAAGAGGAACTTGGACCGGTCTGATGGATTGTTCATATAAAAACAATGTAGGAATTGGCCATTTGACTGTGGATGTAAAACTAATAGCTACCCCGATGTGTTCAATATAGGAAGCCCAAACTCGAGATGTGAATTGATGTCCCCAATATGATATTATGTCCTCTGGGATGCCAAATATACGGAACACCTGGTTAAACAAGGCTTCCACAGTTTGGCAGGCTGTAGGCATACTCGGAAACACAATGAACCACACACCCCTGGAGAATCCATCAACTACAGTGAGGACAGAGAGGTCAGTAACGCAATCTAAGGTGATGTGAGACCAAGGACTTTCTGGTACGGGAAGAAGCATGAGCTTTCCTGTGGGTAGGGTCTTAGGCATCTTGCTTTGACTGCAAATTGAACATGAAGAAACATACTTATGAATATCGCTTGTCATAGCCCTGAACCAGCGAAGAATGAGCCCACTTCAACAGATGGTCACAGCACAAGGTAGGTAATGTTTTCCCGACAGACATTCCATTGGGATGACTGTGTCTTGTATGGCTTGTTTATTCCATCATCTATTTTATATGCACTTGTCTATTTAATCATCTATTGTAACTTGGACTTGTCGTATCGTTGTGAAAGTACAGCTCCTACCCCGATGTTAGCAGCATCAGCTTCCACGACAAATGGAATGGAAGGATCAGGATGTCGACGTATGCTAGTCGTGGTAAAAGCTTCTTTCAGTTTCCTGAATGCTTGATCAGCCTCCTGATTCCAAAGTAGCTTGGTCATTGCTCCTTTCAGGAGGGCTGTGAGAGGAGCTGCAATGCTGCTAAAATTCCATATGAAGCATCGGTAAAAGTTTGCAAATCCCAAGAATCTCTGGAGTTTTTTAACTATAATAGTAATGGGCCACTGGAAGATGGCTTTGATCTTCTTATCATCCGTAGTGATTTCACCATGGCTGATCACGTATCCTAGAAAAGTTATAGTTGGAAGGTGGAACTCACATTTCTTTCCCTTTACAAACTCAATAAACTTTTACTCTTTACTACTCAATGCATAAAGCTGTCTGTGTTTGATGTGTTCTCATTTTCCCACCACATCCATTTAGCAGTACTTCTGAATAACCGAAATGGCTTAAAACAGCTGAGGGGATGTTTGAAACTGAGTGATAAGATGTTCAGCAATTTATATATGATAATACAAGGCAGTAAATTAAATTGGGCTGAACTGGACAATAGTACCTGGCATGAAAAGTATGTCGTAGAGAGAGTAACAAAAAACTCAACCTCTCACCTCGCGCTCTGAGATGTCTCCGTCACTGTCTGTAGTGTCCTCTAGGATACTGCTGCCCTCACTAAAGTGTGTCACCCTGACCGGGTCAAACATCTCTTGAACATAATAACTACACAATGGAAAATCAGCTTCAAGTGCTGCATTGAGCAAGAGTGCACTGTAAATGGCCAGATATAAATGGCAATGTCAGTAGTAAATTTATATATGCAGTCATGGAACAGGACCTAGCTGTAGAGCACAGCTTTAAGGTGCATATTATGATGTGCTCTTACCAATAATCCTCCTGGCTGTGTCTTGCTCTTTTGGCCAAATGTTTCTCTTCCAAAGCAGACAGACCAGACTCGCTGCATATTACTCCGTGCACTATAAATAAACCACATGTATAATGCCTTGTAAACAATGGAAGAAGGGAAATTTGAATTGTGACTACTCTGTTAAAGGGGCGGATAAGGCACCCCACCCAAACCCCCCGAAAGCTGTTCTGTTATCCCTAATTGCTATGCAATAGTCCTGTGATTAACTCAAAGGCTGGAGAAGTTTCACCTTTCTCTATTTGAATCCTGAAGGCTGTTCGGTTCTGTCACCCACAATCCATCCTGTGTAATTAAATATTCACATCATAACTCGACCCCGTGTAAAAGGGCAAACTCACTCGGATGGGGGAAAGGATCACAGACTACCTGTACTGCTGCCGCAACTCTGCGGCCATTCCAACAACATCCACATACATTCCAGCAACATCCTATTATAGGACACAGTGTATCTGGCTTAAGTACACCCATTTAATAGCATGTTGGACCTTCTTTGGCCTCCAGAACTGCAGCAATTCTTTCTGGCATAGTTTCCACTATATGCTGAAAATGCTCTGCAGGAATCTTGGTCCAATCTTCATAGGATATTTTCTCTTAAATTACTTGGAGGGACTGACATGTTCTAAACTGCCTGTTATACCTTTACCCAGGGATGTTCTATAGGATTAAGATCTGGGGACTGTGAAGGCCAGGGAAACATTGAAAATTTGCTGTCTTGATACTGGAACAAATCCGTGATTATACAACCCTTGCGGCAGGGTTTCTTGTCTTGTTGAAAGTGTCCTTCTGCCATAGTTTAAGCAGCTGCATGAAGGGATGCACTTGGTCACAATACATAGGTAAGCCCTTCTGTTCAAACATCTACTGATTTCAGAGGACCCATGGTGTGCCTTCAGACATGTTAGTTGGAGCAACAGCATTGTATCTGGCTGCAATTTGCTTGACCGTGCGCCACATGATCATCAGAATGATTCTTGATGTCATCCTCTTCTGATCCCTTTCAAAATATTGGTCCTGGCTAGTCTGTTCCATGCCTCGTTCGCAGTTCGCTTCGCTCAGACCGCTTGATTTTCCCATTCTAATGTTTACATGGCGTTTTTTGCAATTAGTCAAAACTGACCTTTCATGACCTTCATTATAAACTTTTCTAAGCAGTCATGACCTCACCCTGTCATAATATTTACTATCAGATCTTCCCTGTGTCCAAAGTGATCTCATGGCAGGAATTTTCCCAAGTGTTTACATTAAAGGAATCTGACTATACTGATTACTCTTCGCCAGCTAACAGCAAATAAAAGATGCTAGATTTTGGATTATGTGAGTATATAACACGTGACTGTGTTTGTGTCAGAGAAGGGAGAGGAGAGGCTTTGTCTCCAGCCTCCCGCTGCTTGCCGCTGTTCAGCTTCACTCCTGAGATCCTTCTCGTTCTCCTTCTCACCATTGCGTCCCACTCCGCCAATGCTGCTGCAACTTCAAACGCTGACAAAGTGCACCGGCTCAAAGCGTGGTCTAGAGTCAAATTTGAACACGGGCATCTTCCTCATTGGCTCATCTCCTCAGAGGGGCAACACATGCACAGTTTCAGCTCCTATCGATACCCACGTAGAACCTTATAAAATCAAACTGACAATGACAAGGAAACCATATTTTCAACACCTCCAGCACAACAAGTAGTAGTTTTTAGCAATGCACTACTTTTAATGGTTGTTGAGCATCTGGAAAGAATGCAAGTCACCAGGGTAACATCATCAAGAAGCCCTTTTAGACTTACTTCCATCAGATGAATTCGGCCTCTTTTTTGCTTCAGTATTTGGGACTAATTCGTAGGAGGGCATTTTGCCAACATGAATCCCCTCTGCCATGTCATGCACTCTCTGCATCAGTTGTGGGCCATATCTGCTAGACCAAACATTTACATTCTGAATACTTTGGCTGAAGTTGTTATAATGTTAGTATAAAAATCAACACTTTTATCTGTATCTTAATTTCAGGCTGATTTAACAAGTAGATAAGATAACGTAGTGTGCGGTTGTCTTGGCTTGTCCTAATGGCAGTCAGGGGCCAAAACACTTACTGTAACACTTTATACTTATAACACATTTTCCTTAACTATTACAGATGCCGTTTAACAATGTTCTATTTTTAAAATATGGAAACAGCAACTCAGCACAGAAGGCGTTAGACCCTACCTGCATCCTAAGAACACATGGGTCACCCACACCATCGATAGAGACAACAGCTGATCTAAGTCTCTTGTTTCGTAATTTTCAACGTGCTTGTTTATGAATAACTTTCGAGCTAACCACTGCTTATCACTTTCAAAGTGTTGTCAGAATTTATTGATATGAAAGACTCTCGTCATGCTGATAATTGTCTGGTAGGACCAACTGACGTTATTGCCCGGACATACGCTCGGTGAGAAAAGCATTGTGGGAATTTCAAATATGGCCTGTGCAATGCTCGGTTTGCCTGCTAGTGTCGGCTTTCCTTGGACATTTACATTTACTGCATTTAGCAGACACTCTTATCCAGAGCGACTTACAAAAGTGCTTTGTTATTTATTCATAGAATACATCCTAGCCAGTCCAATAGGTTAGAGTCCAATATAGCAATGATCTAGAATACTGTAGAAATACAGGGATTACTGCTGATGCCTAGAAGTGTTAGATACTGGAGCCTTTCTCTATTCAGGCACCCAACGCAAGGTCTCTGCCTATCAGCCATGACATGGCGGCTTGACCACAAGCTGGTCGCCCTAGGTCATCCGCTCCCTCTTCTTGTCTCCTTTACCCCTCCCTTTCTCTCTCTCCGTCTCTCTTTAAGCACAGGAGTGGCTAATGGCGGGCAAGGGAACAGCTCGTGGCTCGTTCATGCAGAGAACATCTAATCTTTAATAACCTTGTCCCTTTCCTTTCTACGTAGACCCTTAGAACATGCCTCACTTTTCTCCATCATCCTGTAGATTTAGATAGTAGATATAGGACACATATATACTCTGTGCTTTCCTCAATAAAGTGGAACTCTCGATTCACTACCTTGGTGTCAGTATCTCTTGACTTCCCCGGATCCGGCTACAGAGGACGGAGGGCAGAGGGTAACTTGGAGGAGATTGAACCTGAAGGACTTGTCACTTTGAACCAGTTCCTAACAAGAAGTACAAAATACATAAGGTCTACCTTAAACATTGATAAGTGCAATAAACAATAAGTACTAGAGTACTACTAGACCAGCAAGTAGTAAGTTGCAGTAGTTTAGCTTTGAGATCACAAGAGACCGCACAAACACCTGGGTAGCTTCCTGCGAAAGAAAGGGCCAAATCCTTCGTATGTTACAAGGGAGAAATCTGAAACATGATTTGAAACATGAGTTGAGAATGACAACTGGTTGTCCAAAGTTATGATCGTGATACCAGGGAGTTCTCAAAGGGAACTGTGAGGTCCTGATAAGGGCTGGGAGTACCCGGGATGTACAGAAGGTTGCATGTTAGCTTGGACAGCTAGCTGGCTCATTCGCTTTCTATCCATCTTAAAACTGTCAAAGTCTCGAAGTAAACATCACTAGTGAATTATTCTACACATCTGGCATTGGCAGAGTTTTACAATAATAACATTTCACCGCAGTAGTAAAGCGATAAACACTTGTGTTATGTAGCCGACAAGCTCGCAAAATACACCAAGCCCGTTGTCATAACAACCAACAATAGCTTGCTCGAACTAGCCTAGCTAAGATAACCTTAATGGGCTAACGAAGACTCATTTCTACGCCAGGCGCACATACTACAAATGCATATTAGCTACATAACTGTTCCAATAAATGCGTGTATTACCATGCTATTCATTAATTTTCCTGTATGTGCACAACTGTAGACCGGGGGTTCTTTAACGTAATCCTCTTCGCAATTAGCTTAGCTAGCTAATAAAGCTAAGCTAGTTAGCCAGCCTAGCTAACTAACTGATATGTTTCAATGTGGAGACGCAGTAAGAGTGTCTCTAATAATTTGGGTTTGTTTTCAGTCGGTACGTACACTCAAACGGTGTCATACAGTTATTGAATAAATCAGCAGAAGCTGTTATTAAAATAATTTTCTGCGTCTTTTCGAGGTCTTACCTTGACAGTGGTGAAGCTTAGCAGTGGTAACCTACATACGATTCGCATTAAATCAATTAAATACAAAAAAAACCCCATCTTTCTACGGTCAACCGAGAAGTCCATGTCTTTGTGAAATTTATTCTATGAGAATAATTTAATACTACTTGCTTTGGAAAAAGCAAACACTTCATGCCAAACTTAAAGTGTGCACGGCACAGTAATTGCTGTAGAAGACACATACATGTATTTTCACAATACACAGGCTGTTCATGTCTGTTCAGTACATATGGTTATATTACACCTTGCTTATGTGTAATATGGATATAAATGTTAAAATGTTCTATTACAGAACACGACACCTCTTGCGTTTTATATTGGTAAATCTCTGATATGACCACTGTAACATAAAGTTGCGGTTATAAATACGTGAAACATTTTGATCGACTGAAATGTAGCTGTATGTACATGCAATATATTTGTGATTATGTAAATTAAACAGCTATTCTTATTCTTATGGCTAGCTAAATAAATTGCAATTTCGTCGTCTTCAAAGCATGGCATGGTGTTTATTCATTCTTCGGCATACAAAATGACGCTTTTTCACGTTGTGGAACTACAATTATGGCGGCCTTTTTTCTTTAGCGTTTTAATGACGTAAAAGCAGAGTCTCACCGTAAAGTCGGGCAGGAGGATCTGGACTCATTTATTTCTTAGTATCTTCCGTCATCTAGCGGTCAATAACGGGTAGTCTTGAATTGATTTCTATCGCGTAATACTTTGGATATAAATGTTTAAATTTCCTGTTGCAGGACAGACAAAGTATAGTCAACCAGTTCTAACCTTTTGATAAAAACTTGAACTTCAAAGTAGATGAATCTATTTCCTTAAACCAATCAGATCACAGTTCATTTACATAACATCAATGCTTTGAGTGCTTTAGATATGAGAACATCACAGTGATCTTTCTGCTCACACATCAGTCAGTCTATAATTCTGTATTATGTGTTTCTATAGCTTCCAACTTTCATGAGTTCCTTGAATCTGTGGAGAAAAGTGCAGATCAATGTAGTTTCTTATTTGTGAACATTTATACATTCATTGTAATTTATTTATCATTTAAATGTTTTATTACTTTTAATTTATAGACATAAGGACACAGAAAACAGTTCATATACTGAATGAATTGTTACAAGGTAATATTTTCTAGACTGTGTTTACCATATGTTTTTATTTCTAAACGTTAATGCAGTGTGTTAATCTGTCACACCGAGGCAGAAGGGGTGAATCTGATATACCCCTCTTCCATTGTCAACTATTCAGAGTCCTCCAGTGGAGCTCATACAACTAAAGAAACACATACAGAGGTCACTGGAGGTTCTAAGTTACATCTAAAGTGGTCTAGTTGTGACGTTGCGAGGATAAGCAGGATGCGGGGACGAGGCACGATGAAACGCACTTTTGTTTTTGCAAACATGCAAAACATACAACAAAGCTCAAACACTATGCACATCTCAAACACCAACACACGTACTATGACACACGAGACATATATACACCCAAGCCGATTACACATAACAGAGAACAGGCGAACGACACGAGAGGGTGTGGCAACACAGACGAACACACACACACCAAGATCTTTGAGGAGGGGGCGGGGCCACAACATGACACTAAGCCTGTACACACTGTTCCAACACTACCCTGTAGGGCACCATCTCCATGGAAGTATATTTTTAAAAGCATGTTTGATAACCATATTTATACTGGAACAATTTAATCAAATGAGTTGTGTTTTTTGGTCCTCTCTAAGACGGTTCGGATGCCGATATTCAGATTTGAGTCTGAGCAAGTTGAGAAAGCCACTGTGAGGGTTTCTGGGTGCTCTGGAGGAACACCCAGAAGTTGTACACCTGCACCATGCCTGAGACCCCTCTGCCCCTGACACAACTGCCCAGGAATGTGGGCATGTACCTAGACTATGAGGATGGACAGCTGTCTTTCTGTTACATACTAATATATCTACATATTTATCGGAAACCTCCGGGAGAAGAAGCTGTATCCCCTTTTTGCGCTGCTGGACAGACACACTTATGACACTGTACTCATCAAAAGCAGCACCAGAGATGCACTGAGTCATATCCCGCTACACACCTCTCAGACCAGCTTGTTTGCACATTTTGTCATAAAACTTAAGATGTCATTTGTTGCTGTTATATATAAAATTACCAAATTAAAAAATAAATAAATCAAAAAGTACTTGTGGCTAGAGAAGCACAGCCAATCACATAAACAAGATATAATGTCAGTAATGTTTGCGGCAGGTGTTTCAAATGTGCCCAGACTCATATTCAAAAATATCCATGTTTCAACAGTTTGAAGGTGGCCATGACACTAACAGTCTGGTGGAAATTCCACAAGATATCAAACTCCATACTCACACGAACTATTCATTCTCCCATTTGGAACAATCCAGGCTTTACCATGAACAAAAATATTAAACTTTACATCTTGGATAGAAAAAGGCATTACAAACCTTAAACATATTTATCCTAAGACTTGTTTCATGTCACGCCCACAACTAGCCCCAAAATATGCTATAGAAAGCCCCCAGTTCCAACAATACCATCAGCTAAGATCACCTATGTGTTCAAAAATCAATTCCGATACCTACATCCATATCAGAATTTATAAACAAACATTCTTAATACAAAAAACCTATTATCTAAGATATACAAAATAATAGTGAAATCAAATCTCACAGTTACTCTCCCATCGAGACAATAGGAGGAACATTTATTACTAGCCCCTGACGCTGCAGTTTGGATTAAAATTTGTAATAATAATTACCACATGACAGCAGCACTAACCTACAATGCATTCAGTACAAAATAATACAGAGTACATTATACTACACATTGGATGTTTAAAATTGGTTTCACAAGCTCAGCAATCTGTACATACTTTACTCAAATCACAGTTGACGATTACATTCACGCCACGTGGCAGAGCACACCTATCAAGCAATTTTGGCAAGTCGTCATCAAGTTCGAGTTCAAGTTCAAGTGGTTTTATTGTCATTTCAGCTATATATACAAGTACACAACAAAAACGAGACAACGTTCCTCCAGGGCCATGGTGCAACATAAAAACAACAGTGCAACAGACAACATGCTACACAAGTGCAAACAGTCCAATATAGTGCATCACCAACATATCCCATGCTTTAAATAACCATATCCATCCAACACCCTCTTTATGTCTCCTAGGAGACATATCATCAACCAATATGACAGGATACTATGTATAACATTATTATATTGATATAATAAAAATATTCTTGCAAAAAAACAACAAACAAAAAACATACTCATGAACTGGAAAACAAAAAATAATATTAGTGTCACCCAATAGAAAAATCTATTGATAGAGTATATATATCAATAATTCTCAGAATTAATCAATAACAGAACCAATAATCTAGACTGGACACCTTTGATAAAATCCATACAGAGCCAATCCATAAACGATAAATATCACACTCTAATACGTGTACATATACAATCCAACATACATGTACTCGCACATAACCACACACACACACACACACACATCATTCCTGTAATGGTGCAGATGGCAAATACTTAAAAATATTCTATATACATTTTGCGTTTGTCTGTTCATCTGTCTGTCTTATTTTTAATAATAAAGCTCTAAAGGTCCACTGATGGGGGGTAATAAATTCATATATTTATTTCTCCAGATTTCTAACTCTGAGAGAAAAAAAACGTCCTTTTACAAATTGTACCTCGTTGTGGACCTCGGCTAGGTTTACATTCCAGGTGATTATTTTTAAGTTATAAATAAAAATAAATAAAAAATAAAGTGTAACAGTTCCCGATGAGGCGGTATGGTGGTAGCGGGCCAAAAAAATCAAAATCTTCAATATGTCGCATGTAATTTACTCTAAATAAAAAGATTTAGATATGATTTACATACGAGTTATATTTTTAGGCCTACTAAATGTATACTTTAAATACATTTATTAATTAGCACAGATAATATATCTGCTCTTTATACTTGGATTTCTAACCTACATATTTAAAAATTTAACTGATGTATTTATTTCTGCAGATTTCTAACTCTGAGAGAAAAAGACGTCCTTTTACAAATTGCACCTCGTTGTGGAACTCTACTAGGTTTAATTCCAGGCGAGTATTTTTAAGAGGCTAGATTTGTGCTCACAAGCTGCGATGGTGGTTTTTTCATAGCTTCTAAAAGAAGAGGCTGTGGTCAGGGTGGAATGAATCTTTGATAACCAAGATTGTTGTTGTTTTGGCCTTCGAATAGACAATGGCATTACCCAGTGTCAGGTCTTTCTCAGTAAACTGCAGAGAATGATATAGAGGGCAAGAAATGGTCAAGCACAGTTTAATTGGGTGTGTGTCTGTGAAAAACACTAGAGCTCTCTGATACATTTTTCGTTCAAGATTTAAATAAGATTTAAATGCAAATAAACTGCAAACACAATTACTTTTAGAAGTATCATCCAGTTTGTTTTCACAATTGCCAAAATGTAATGAATCACAGCCAGTGTTCTAAAACAGAGCTGGAATGTATTCCTGGCTGATGTGCCCTGTTTCTGGTTATATAAAAAAATAAAAATAAATAAAAAAAAAATTGGTGGATGAATTTTCAATGAAAGTGCTTCACTCAGCAGCCATTAATGATTCTTATATCCAGTATGAATAAATTGAAATTCCTATCCTCGTATCAGGTGCAGCAATTATGTGTAACAATTGTGAAGCAAAAAAGCAAAAGCAAAATTGTAATATAACAATATAGGTAATATAGAACTTGATCTAATGATATTAATTAGGCTATGCAAATAACACAACTACTTCGGTAGTACATCATTTATGCCTGTTGAATAGGCAGTTTTCTGCTTTGCAGATATTTGAAATCTTTTACTAATCTTTCCCCAAATCCAGTAGGAGCTGCCTTTTACATTAACATGCCAGGATACACACTCACTGGATGTTTAATCTTTCTAATGGTTAAGCTATATTCTTATAGTCAAGAAAGATATTTTTTAATTATTAATCAGTTAAAAGGATTTCTTACTGTAGGCCTATTATAAACAACATGGAGGAAATTAAAATAAAAATACTTGAGTTAGACAGTGGACACAGGTTGCTAATAAATCAAGTAAATGAAACTGGATGGACTGCTTAATTATGTAACAACACAACATTTATGGCGACGAAGATGTTTCACACATATACATTCTTACGTGCTGCTGACCTCGATATCCATATTTCACATTGATACTGTAACACTATAGATGAACCTAAACCTCACATTCTCGTCACGTTGATAAGCTTTTTGAAAGTTTTCTAAGTGTGTTTCCAAATTGCCTTTGACTGCTGTATGCCTAATTGCGGCATTTAGCACCTCATTTCGTCTCTAATTTTTGACATGTACTCTTGACATAAGTCTTGCATAAGTGGAAAGTCGATCAGCCCCCGTTTAAAAATGGTAAGCTTTTACTGTCACGTTAATAACATCACGCACACGCACACATAATGCTTCGACTGTCCTACACTTTAAATATCTTTTGCACATTATGGAGGGTGAGCATAGTTACCAGTTCCCTTCATGCAAAAGGGTTGTCTTAGGTTATTGTAAAGTCTAATGCACATTTGGAATGATTAAAAGTAGTTTATAATCAATACGAAATTTTACTGGGAGCCAAAATAAAGCAGCTAAGATATGATTGATGTGATCAAATTTTCTAGCTCTATTAAGAACTATGGCTGCTGCATTTTGAACTCGCTAGGCACTTTAGGCACTTAATAGCACAGCTAGATAGTAAGGGATCACAGTAGTCCAATATTGAAGTAATAAATGCATGGACTACCTTTTCTGCATTATGTGTGGAGAGCATGTTCCTAATCTTTGAAATGTTTCTAAGGTGGAGAAAGGGGGTCCTAGAAACATTATTTATTTACATGAGCTTCGAACGAGAGACTGGGATCCATAACTCCAAGATCTTTAATTGTTAGAGAAGATGTGATTGGGAGACCATTGAGGTTCATTGAGTAATTAGAGAGTGGAGACCTAGCTGACTCTGGGCTTAATAGAAACATCTCTGAATGTCTCTGAATGTTAGAAATTAATTAAAAATACTAATGTCAATGTATTTACAACGCATGTATTTAGGACGTAATTTTTTCAATCACAACAAAATATGTTGTTGTATTTTTTGCATTATGCTTACTACAGAATTAACAGTCAACTGTTCAGTGACTTTGCATGTAGAGTTGTAACACTGCTTATTACTAGAACTGTGGCTAGAATCAAAATCAACGCTAGTGTCGTT
This sequence comes from Electrophorus electricus, assembly GCF_041902795.1. Classification (NCBI taxonomy): domain Eukaryota; kingdom Metazoa; phylum Chordata; class Actinopteri; order Gymnotiformes; family Gymnotidae; genus Electrophorus; species Electrophorus electricus. Next base: position 23,877 of record NW_027658433.1, read on the forward strand.
CCTAAACCCCAATCAGCTAGTCGTAAAGTTAACATTCAAATAGAAAATAAAGATGCAGACTTCAGAATTAGTTAAAGAGAATAGCTGAGAGAATAGAATAAATTATCCGTTACTACCCCTGTCTTTTATCATCCCTCCATCCCTCCATCCCATGCCATCTTCCTCTATTATTTGCTTTTCTATTTTGTTCTGGTATCTCCTTATCTCTTTTTAAAAAAAAACATTGGCCAAAAGACTAACTAAAACACTGACATACTTAAGACCTTTAATATTTTATTGATTAAAATATAACATTAAAAGGAGAATGTTACTTATTTCACCCTGACTGTCCACTTATATACCTGTTTTGAGTATGATTTTCCTTGTTCAAGTGAAAACAGTAACAAATGTAGCATGTCACAAATATATACATGACTATGTATGAAAAATGAAAGACATCAACATGAAACACTGGAGCTGATTTCAGTTAAGCACCTAGTTATGGAAACTATAAAGACTAACATTGTCATAAAAATGTTGTGAAAGTTAATGCTTAGAAGATTACAAGTGGCTAAGACATACCTTGTTATAGGCTGTGCTTACTGATGTACACCAGGTGGACATAGTGTCAAAGCAGAGGGTCTGATGGAGCAGGTGGAACATCAACATTTAAAACAAAAATGAACTGCTTGTATTTAGTGAACTAAATAAAGCATAAGCGTCCTATGCATGGCATACAGATCCCTATAAGCTTTGATAAAATCCATCCTCATGTAAAAGATGTATTGTCCCAATCATAGTAAGTGAAAACTATGACATAAAAAACTTTCTTTACCTAATATAAGCAGGCAATTATCTTTTAATTTGACCTACCCCAGTAAATCACGGTACCTAAGTTGATGAATAACAGGAATAATCACAAACTTCTAATGAAGCAAAGTAATATATAATTACAATTATAAAGGACTAATTTGGTTCGTTTCCCCCAAAGACATTAGAATGTTCTTTATATAACAGGTGAAAACGACCTACACCAATGTGATATACAAACCAATCCTGCTTTTATTACACAGAAGAGCTGAGCAATTATGGGGAGGCACCCTAAAAAGTTGAGGGTTGAATTACCTGTCAATAAACAAAGTACAGAATAGAAAAGCAAAACTATTCTGTTGCATCGTCTTTGAATTGATTCTGCAAGGAAAATGTTGATATGAATAAATGCTTGCATTCCTTTTTGATACAAGTCAAAAAATATCTTTAAAGTGGTTCAAACATAAGAACTATGTGCATTCCTTCACAAAAATATACAAACCAATGAAAAAATCTCCCCTAATATGTTTATATACACAAGTGTCTGTGGGAGCCCCAAAGCTATATTATGCATTCAAATAACAAAATATATATCACAGTCCCTACAAAAAATGAAAGTAAAAAAGCAAACAAAAGAAATGCGGTGCAAATTTAGAAAACGCATACAACTTCAGGAACAAATCCTGTCACAACACAACGGAAGTGCTGTTTCCGGAGGACACGGAAAGGGGTGGACTTCTATGAGATTAGCGTGAAGTCTATTGGAAGTAGTGACAACTGAGTAAAAAGGGTTGTTTTTTTTTCCAGTTACCACGGTGTTATCAAGGGTAGGTATGTGATACAGAATGGAAGACTGACCTATTCATGCTCTGCATTCTTGCATATTTATTTATTCATAAGGCAGCCTTAAAAACATGGGATGGAAATCCCATTTAACACAATATGCACTGTTTTACAGTCAGAGTGAAATAAGTAACATTCTCCATTTAATATATATATTTTAAATGTTAAAATTCTTAACTATGTCAGTTAAGCTGCCAAAAATGCCCCTTTTGAAATTTGTATTTCTAATGTCACAAGAACACTTTATTTACCTATCTCTGCCTATTCAGCCTATAGAGGTTTAGCACACCCACTTAAATTGCCTTTCTCAGGCAATTCAGCTCTGAGTCAGTTTTGAATGAAGCACAATACAGGGCAGCCAATCATAAAGGAGCTCATTTATCTTACATCCGTCTTAAAGGTGCAGTAGCAACAGGTGCCTGTTGAATTCCAAGCGATATATTTATAGAGGTTGGAAATTGGTTGTGTAAAAAAAAAAAAAAACAGGCTGAAAACGAGTCGTTTCCGCTCTGTGAATTGGGAGAAAGGGACAGTGTGTGGAAGCCCAACCCCAGTCATATAGGTTTGCTTCTAACAGTACCATTACCATCACCCACTCTGTTGCACTAGTTTGAGTGTATTAGAACTAGTAGCAATGCTGAAGCATTACATGTATCTATAACAAATATTCTGACCATGATGAAGTGATAGGTTTGTTAAGGCAAACTGTGTATGCAATACATGTTGCTTAGGTCACTTGCTCCAATTGTACACAACTCTAAAGCTACACAACTGTACATTAGTTAAAGTCTACACAGTGTCAGTCATGTGAAGTACAACTGAAAGTTCCCCTGTTGTATTCTTCCAACAATCAAGTTCTGCGTAAGTGGGGGCAAAATAATATGACCTTCACATCAAAGAACATTTTAAACAAATGGACTCTCTTATCAGTGGAGGATGCACTTGCTCAAACCTTTCCTTTAGATTCCTTTTGTACACACTACAGACTGTGACCTCGAGATGCTTGAATGAATGTTGAACATTCACACTTGTGTAGGAGTGCCGACTGTCAGCTAATGCATCATGATGAGCCTATCCTTTTTGAGTTACTTATTGAGATCATTCTCATAGCGAGTTCATTACACCTTGTGTACTCGATGTAGTGCGGTGAGCAGTTTCAATCTTAGTTACAATCTTAGTTATCAAAGACTCACTCCACCGACCAAAGCCTCTTCTCTTAGACAACATGACAAAACCATCCCAGCTTGAGAGCAAAAATCGAGCCTTGTAAGAGGTGTTATGTTCCATAGGCAGATTGACATCTTAATGCGATACACATGAACTCAATTTTCTTTGCATACATGTACATTGCACTTGTAATGTTTCTGATATTGCTTCTATCCTGAATAGCTCAGTCAGTAGAGCATCAGACTTTTAATCTGAGGTCCCTGTTCAAGTGAAAATATTGTTCTTTGCCACTAAAGTGTGCTTGAGAAGTTTCTTGAAATACCTCTAGATCAACCTAAGTCAAGGGACAGGACCCTGTTGCCTTGAGCCTTGCCGATTAAACTGACATTTCACATCCGTTTCCCCCAGCTGTGATGCTGTGCATTGGCTGTCATCCCAGGTTAGGCTAGCTAGTTCTGCTGGCAAGCTTGAAATATCAAAATCCTTCCTACTTTAAAAAAAATCAACACTTCTGAGCCTATCATTTTTGAGTTAATTACTGAGATCATTCTCACAGCAAGTTCATTACACCTTATTCACTTATTGTAGTTCGGTGAGCAATTTCTATATTGGATGAGAGAAGGAGCAGACTTGTTCAAGTCACAGAATCCATTTACACTTAAAAAACAGGAGCTTGTCAGTGGAGGGTATACTTGCTCACACCTTTCTTTTCGATTCCTGTTGCATAAGGGAATAAGGGACAAGGGAAGTCATTTTGGAACAAACCTGTGAGGCAACTGTCTTTGAGGCAAAGTGTCTGTATCCAGGGAAGAACATGTGCATGTTCAAGTGCTTGCCCTGTACTTCATTCTCTGAAGTTTACTGAGAAAGACCTGACAGCAGTTGAACACCTTTGGTTGTTGTCTGCTACCTTGTCTCTGTCTCTCTCTGTGTTCGCATGATAGGCACCACTGCATGCCATGCACCAGGCCTCCTTTCTTGTGAGGCTGTCCCTCATGACATCTATGGAGTGCATAATTGAAGACTAAGTAAAAGGATTCCCTTAAGATCCGAATACCTTTGGTTGTTGTCGTACATCGTCTCTGGGTCTCTCTGTGTTAAATGCAGTCTGCTCAGGTCATGGTGTTGACAGCTTCTAGTATTTTCACTAGATCCAAAGCAGTGTCAAACCTGTTTTTACATTTAAATGTTTTCACTTGGTTTTACATTTTAATGTTAACAATATAAGAAACAATACACATTATAAACATTAGGTAGCTACATATTTGTACTTCTTGTATAAACTAAGAAAATAATAGAACACTAATTTAGTTGTGTGACATATTGACACCTGAGCAAGACATGAGTGAGGGATAAAAAGGCAGGATATTAGTCACACAAAGCACTGCCAAAAAGTTTTAAAAACACAGATGTGGGGAAGCTCATGAAGACAGGCTCAGCTTTAGTCCACAGTATGCTAAATGGGAAACACTGGAGGATGGTACATGAGGGGTTTAAATAGGGAGAGAGTTAATTAGTAGCAGGTCATCGTGATGGTTGATAAGTGTGTGATTGTGAACCGAGCAGTGGTCGTGGTAGGTGATTTGTGCGGATATGTGTGTACGTGTCTGTGTGTGCGTTCCTGGTTGGGTGCGGAACAGAACCTGACAACTTGTTTCCACTTGATATCAGAATTAGTTGAAGAGAATAGCTGGTCCTGTCCTTTATTGCAACTTAAATATAAACATGCTTTTGAGGGACCCTCTGGAGAATGTCTGAGGGGTACACAAGAGTTTAATTCTTATAAACTTTTTCAAGGGCAATTATGTAAACAACCCTCCTTTTTTTCCATATTGTTCTTTGAAGTTTCCACCATTATGCTCAAATTACACATGACATTATAAAAGCTAGTCACCTATGAACCTGCGGGCTTATATAGAAGGGAAAATAAACTATGGACTATTCGTGCTCTGCATTCTTGCGTATTTATTTATACTAGGTGGTACATAACGCAGCCTAAAAAACATGGAATAAAAATCCCCATTTAACACAATTCAGGTTCTGTCTAAATGCATGGCTAGCTAGCTAGTTATTTTATAATCCCATTTAGAACATATATCGTCGCGAATGTCCTGAACAAAATGCGCTGTACATTCAGAATGTTTCTGAGACAAAAAAAAATAACATATAATTACTATCCATGGTATAATTGACTGTGTTGCAGACAACATAGGCAAGGATTAGACTGAAAAATGTCAGAGTATTTTTAATGCTGTTTATTGCTGTCGTCAGAGGTTATGCAGCCATATCCTCCCTAGCAAGTACGGCGTCTAATACCTGCAGACACAAATACCGTGTTGAGCAATATTTAATTACATCTACTTGAAATGCATATTTAATTGCATTGTTAGTATTTATGGAAAACAAGTGTTAGGATTGCTCTGCTGCATTGCAGACTTTCTCACTCTAACAACTGTGGATTCCATCTCCTCAATCAGTTGGCCCATATCATATTCACAGGAACCATATTCCATCTTTATAAAAGAATTCAGTTTCACCTCCAACTATGAAGAGAAACAGTGTTAAGCAATATTTAATTACATCTACTTGAAATGCATAGTTCATAGCATTGTGAGAATTTATGGAAAACAAGTGTTAGGATTGCTCTGCTCCACTGCAGACTTTCTCACTTTAGCAAACACGGCTTCCAGGTCCTCAATACACTTATCCCTCTCATTGATATTCATATCTTTAGGTTCCACCTGTAGATATGAGTAGAAATATTGTTGAACAGTATTTAAATACATTTAATTGAAATATGACTTTAATTACATTTTGATACATTTGTAATTTAGAATTTGTATTGGACTGGAAAGGAAACAAATACAATTTTTATCGCATAGCCGTAATCACATAGCCTGCAGGCCTAATGATGTAAAAATGTGCCCCCAAACATCAAATGTTCAACAGAAATAACAGGACCTGACACACTAAGGTACCGTAGACCCATTCAAATTGTGCTATTGGAATAATAAATTCCAATGCATTCAGTCATTTTAGCTAGTGTTGATTTTGATTCTCGCCACAATTATACTAATAATCAGTGTTACAACTCAGCATGCAAAGTCACCGAACAGTCGACTGTTAATTCTATAGTAAGGAGAATGTAAAACAAACAAACAAAAAACCCACCAACAGTATTTTTTTTTCCTGTAACTGACAAAGATTGCATATGCTAAATGTATGTGTCCTAAATATATTCTAAATACATTTACATTAGTGTTTTTAATTAATTTCTCGAACATTTGTTGAAATGCATTTGTAATTTATATTCAAAGACATTTCAGTGTACTTAAGTACAAGCATTCAATTAGCATCACTGTTCACCATAGCTGTTTTTCCATTTTTTGTGGCTTTTGTCCATTGCCACAGTATGGCTTTAAATCATTTGTCTTGGTTCTACTTTACTTACTATGGCTGATTGAGTTCTCTGAGTAGTGAAGTCCTTCTTCATTAAACGCTTTGGTCTAGTATCTGTTTAAAAAGTAACAGAAAATGTCTTATTAGCATTGTATAGATACTTAGAACACTGCTACGTAGATCTCTCTCTCTCAGACAGACACACACACACACAGTTCATCCAAGAAGTCATCCTCTATTCTGGAAGGGTTCTGGGCTCGTGTTTTTTTGTTTTTCTTTTTCCCATATTTACCAAATATCCCGTGCTTTTCCTTTTCATATTTCTCAGAAGGAACATGTTCCTTGCGTCTTGGATTGCAATTGTAACTACCGCACTGACCCATAATAAATTTAGTGTACCCGTTATCTGTGATCTGTAGTCTAAAAATGGGTCACAGAAATTGTTCATTTGAAAAATCTGTTCTTTGACTACATCATAATCGCTTATGATGTAGTCAAAGAACAGATTTTTCAAATGAACAATTTCTGCATTATGACATCACACGCCACCCACTGAAATAAAAGCTGAGGATGTCATTGCAGAGGTAGGAGGAGCCAGAGTAGAATATTACAGAATATTACATTGCTTGAATAGTGGCTCTGTCTGCCCTGGGGGTATTATTGAAACCCAAAGGCTGAAAGGATGGGGAGAGAGAGAGAGAGAGAGCGAGCGAGTGAGCATGTGTGAACATATTCTTGTCACGGTACGCCCCCCCCCCAAACGTCTCCCCGTGTGTGTTTGCTTGTGTGTGTGTGTGTGTGTGTGTATTCATCCTTGTGGCCATGCTCCCTTGTGTTTCACGGCTGCCCTTCATTGTGTTGTTATTGTTTGCGTATATAAGTCCTTTGTGTAAACGTTAACGTTGTCAGTGTTTGATCCCACGATAGCCTTAGTGCTACGTTGTCTTCCATGTCTCTAAATAAACATCGTTGTATGCATCATTGCTCCTCTTTTGTATCCTGCCAAGCCTCCCTGTGTTACAATTATGATAAAATTTGATAAAATACTAGATCATAGATTGCAGTCTGAAGTACTTATGACCTGCTGAGAGTTAGCCTGATTTGACTTAGCCTGTTCCTAACCTTTGTTTAGTATGTTGCATAAAAGCTCATGGAAATATTTCAGATGTAATATACATGTAACTGACCTAGTAGAGCAAAATTACAGAATTGTAAGGAGGAAGTGACGTTCTTGGGGCATATCATTAAAGGGGGAAATACACACAAGCTGTCTCAAAACCGACCACAAGCCATAATTTCGCTACCTAAACCATAGTGGCATACTCCCCTCTTACTGTTTTAGTCCCACACGCATTACACCGAATACTGCAGGACCAAAGAGTGTCACACTTATCAGCCCAATGGTAGCTGAGATACCACACCACCCTCTTAGATATGCCTAATATAACTGTCAAAAGGTGTATAACACTGAACCCAGCTACACTCCTTCCTACGGAGGAGGATGGAGATCCACAAGACTGCACAGCAGTCTTAGCTGAAGTATATATACCGCGGGTTGATCTCTTTGAAGAAGCCATAAGTAACCCAGACCTATGCCTCTATGTGGATGGGTCAGCATGCAGGGACGACACAGGGGTCAATAGGGAAGCATACGCTGTAGTAACAGATCATGAAATACTTAAAACAGAAGTATTACCATCCTCCTATTCAGCGCAGGCTGCTGAACTAGTAGCACTGATGGAAGCATGCAAACTAGCTGCAGACAAAACTGTTAATGATTTTGGAGCCATATGGAAACATAGGCAATTCCTGACAAGCTCGGGTAAATATATTAGACATCACCATCTTGCTAGAAGCCATTTCGCTGCCAAAGACAATTGCAGTTGTTAAGTGTGCAGCTCACAGGACTACAGAAGACCAAATCAGCAAGGGGAATACTTTTGCAGATAGAGTAGCAAAGGCAGCTGCAACTAAAACCGCTGTGCAAGCAATACAGGAAACCGCTGCTACCCCGCAGGCCACATTACGGGAAATTCAGTCAGGGGCTACCGCCACTGAAGGCACCAGGTGGAGACAACTAGAACCTCCTGTTAACAACCCACGCTGCTGTCAAAATAGAAGGACGAGGAACCTGGGTACATCACACACACCGTAAGAAGGCTCCGACACCAGCCCCAACTCCAAGCAGCAGCACCCAAACAGACTAGGTCAGAACTGTGTTGAGTAGGGTGTTAAAGGCAAGGCCTACCCTTTCGACACTCGGAACCGTCAAGAGACGGTAGAGAAAATCAGACACAGCTAACACAGTCAGAACATAGACTGAATATTAATATGGATGAAGAATCCCATGACTTATGAGAAGACTTGTTACCATTTCAGGGTCCCAACGCCACTGAAGCAGAATGATTAGCAGCTAAATGCCAACAAAATACAGCGTGTATGTCAGCCCTTGTGCATGCCCAACATATCGAGCAAGAGTACCTGGTGTGCCAGCACACCAGTGTTCCAAGGACTGTAATCCCTCTGAAAAACGCAGACGTAGGAGAAGTGAATATGACAATCTCTATGTGCCAGATTATTAACCAGACCTCAAACTGTCCCAGTCCCACTAACCCCGCACCACCGAAAATGATGCTGCATGTGGCAGCTAGTAAGGGTCAGATATTTGTATAGCAGATGAAGCAGCAGGTGCCGGAAGTCTGGTCCAGATGCATCGATTATGTGCAGGTGCACAGCAATGGCACTTGCAGTGACTCCAATAGCAGTTCCCTGTGGAATTGCTCCATGACAACCCTGCAGGGGTATTGGAATGTAATGTGGGTCGGTGGTTCGGTGGCCTATGGCGAATTGCCACAGAACTGGACTGGTTGTTGTTATCCAGCTGTAGTGCGCCCAAGGACGCAGGTGTATACACTTCCCCATGCCAAGCAGCACAGGGTGAGGAGAGACATAACCAGCACAGACTATTGTGGTAGAATTCTGAGGGACCCATGGACCACTCCGGGTGAAACCATTGGTTGGTCCCTTTTCCTGGGCGGTGGCACAGTAGCAGCCCTGCAAAAGATCAATGGCTTAGCTTATCAGTTACTGCAAGTAGTTAATGACACCTTAGCAGCAATAGGTGCCTTAAAGATAGAACAACAAGTGATAAGGGCAGCAGTGCTTCAACATAGAATGGTATTAAATCTCCTAACCATGAAGGAAGGAGGAGTGTGCAAAATGATTAACACTTCCTGCTGTTTTTACATTCCAGATCTCAGCGCTAATATTACTGATTATATGAATCTTATGTGATCTGCCTTCACTCCGCAGCCTACAGTTCCAGTAGCGGCTGTAGCGTTGCCCATTCTGCTACTCATTCTTCTTCTTTTTCTTCTTCTTCTGTGTTTACCTCCTTTTTTGTCATTGTGTGTCAGACGTCTTTCTAGTGTGTTCACCATGCCAGCGTTCAGCGGCCATGCCAATGACCAACCCCAGCTCTTTGAAGACATTCTGCTCCCCAAGATGGGCGGTGCTGGTGATCCACATGAAGACATTGTAGTGCTATTTGCTGAATAAATGTGTGATAATGTGTGATATAGGGGGGAAATGTTGTGGAAATTTACCTTACTTCATTTTGTGGAAATTTACTTTGCTTTATTTTACTTTGCTTTATGTTTCTATAGTCACAGCATAACAGTCTGCAGATAAGCGTGTGAGTCAGGGACACCAGCTGCTCACATACCGTTCTAACCATAGAGATAGAAGAAGCCTTCAGCGCTCAGGCTGACCAAAACATGAATTAGCCGATACTCTGTAGGAGTCGTTTTTCTTTTTTTTCTCTTTCTTCTGTTCTCTGTATAAGGGGAGGGGGACCGTACTGCGCGTCAGTCCTCTTACTCTGTTATACAGGGGACAGAACTCAATAAAATTTTACTCTTTACTACTCAATGCATAAAGCTGTCTATGTTTGATGTGCTCTCATTTTCCCACCACATCCATTTAGCAGTACTTCTGAATAACCGAAATGGCTTAAAACAGCTGAGGGGATGTTTGAAACTGAGTGATAAGATGTTCAGCAATTTATATATGATAATACAAGGCAGTAAATTAAATTTAGCTGAACTGGACAATAGTACCTGGCATGAAAAGTATGTCGTAGAGAGAGTAACAAAAAACTCAACCTCTCACCTCGCGCTCTGAGATGTCTCCGTCACTGTCTGTAGTGTCCTCTAGGATACTGCTGCCCTCACTAAAGTGTGTCACCCTGACCGGGTCAAACATCTCTTGAACATAATAACTACACAATGGAAAATCAGCTTCAAGTGCTGCACTGAGCAAGAGTGCACTGTAAATGGCCAGATATAAATGGCAATGTCAGTAGTAAATTTATATATGCAGTCATGGAACAGGACCTAGCTGTAGAGCACAGCTTTAAGGTGCATATTATGATGTGCTCTTACCAATCATCCTCCTGGCTGTGTCTTGCTCTTTTGGCCAAATGTTTCTCTTCCAAAGCAGACAGACCAGACTTGCTGCATATTACTCCGTGCACTATAAATAAACCACATGTATAATGCCTTGTAAACAATGGAACAAGGGAAATTTGAATTGTGACTACTCTGTTAAAGGGGCGGATAAGGCAACCCACCCAAACCCCCCGAAAGCTGTTCTGTTATCTCTAATTGCTATGCAATAGTCCTGTGATTAACTCAAAGGCTGGAGAAGTTTCACCTTTCTCTACTTGAATCCTGAAGGCTGTTCGGTTCTGTCGCCCACAATCCATCCTGTGTAATTAAACATTCACATCATAACTCGACCCCGTGCAATAGGGCAAACTCACTCGGATGGGGGAAAGGATTACAGCTTACCTGCACTGCTGCCGCAACTGCGACCATTCCAACAACATTCACATACATTCCAGCAACATCCTATTATAGGACACAGTGGGCTTAAGTACACCCATTTAATAGCATGTTGGACCTTCTTTGGCCTCCAGAACTGCAGCAATTCTTTCTGGCATAGTTTCCACTATGTGCTGAAAATACTCTGCAGGAATCTTGGTCCAATCTTCATAGGATATTTTCTCTCAAATTACATGGAGGGAATGACATGTTCTAAACTGCCTGTTATACTCTTACAGCCGCTTTGAAATACAAAGAAAACATATTTATCTTCCACTCCACTCAAGGATGGCCACACTTGGAATTTCCCTTGGCACATTTAAAACATTGTGTGAGCCAGATAGCTTCTGTTTTCAACCTTCCAATGCTCTGAGTATTAGTGTTCCATGCATATGAGATGCTTCAACACGTCCATGCGTGTTGTAAAGAAACAGAGTGTAAGCAGTATTAATGAAAGTGCATCTCTACCTCAAACTCACCAGTGTAACAATTACAGTTTGTGAAATCTAATTTTAAATGGCGATCAGCCTTCTTAACAAATCTCCAATAACAAATAAGCAGAACTCACCTTGTTAAGTGTTTGTGTTGTGTGTGTGTGTGTGTGTGTGTGTGTGTGTGTGTGTGTGTGTGTGTGTGTGTGTGTGTGTGTGTGTAGTTTTAAGCATAGCAAGGCACTTCAGGGTTGCCAGGTGGAGCCTTCCTGAAGACCCTGATACTGAAACAGCATTAAAAGCTGCAATGGCACTGTAGTTGTATTTATCTGCACTAATACAGCTTTGAACTATTGCACTCTTACATACAGTAAGTTTCTGTGTACCGGTGTACATTTCTGTGTACCTTTAGTAAATAAAGGGATTCTATTCTAATATTACAAGTGCTAGAAGTGCTGAAACTCCAAACAGTGAAGAAACCAGTGGAGCTTAATGACTGGTCAGATGAAGAGAGTGAAGTGAGGAGTTTCCTTCAGTGTCTGCCATGCCCCAGCTGAGGTGAGTGTGAAGCTTTTATTAGTACTATAGGAGTTGTGTTTAACTTTGAAACTGATGGTGTCACAGCCATTTGTGGCCGAGAGTCTAGAAGAGCATAATTGGCTGTACTCTTAGGGAGAGAGGGAGTGGCATACGCTCTCTCTCCTGTCAATTACAGAGACACCGTGCAATCAAGGGCGTCTATAAGTTCACGCGTCAGAAGGGGGAGGAAAAGACTATTTTCTGAGTACTTAGAATAACATTCCGTATTTTTTGGAGAAAGTTTTCTAGAGTGTTTTCATGTAGAGAGAGAAATGAGTGGCTAAAATGTCAGAAACATTAAGGAGACAAATGGGGAATACTATAACAGCTCTTTCCATGTGTTAGTGACACCAGCGTTCCCTCTTTTCCCAGATGGTAAAAAAGAGCCCTGACTATTGCAAACTTCATTTTTTTGTAGAACAAAGAGAAAGATAAATAACTCGCTTTATGGCCTTTTTCCACTCATGCATACCAAGTCCAGTATGCATCCAAACATTGTCAGAATAGTAGGAGTGCAGACTTTGAAAAATGGTCTTGTCAGGTAAACTCAGTAGCTTTGTACCTGGTTGTCTGGTTAGGATTTGGAGCTTTCACCGCTGCGGCCCGGGTTCGATTCCCGGTCAGGGAAAAGCCTCTTTTTATGCTCATATAAAATGACAGATTCTGCATTAAAACATAAAGTTTGTGTGAGTTGGAGTTGAGCCGACAGCCTAAGGATGACAGTTTTAACTTCTACTCTACCAACTGAGTTATTGAAAGCGACATGCAAGTAATCCCACATGTCCAAACACCAGTATGTTGGCAAGAAACACAGCCAGTTTTGGATGTTTCAATTGTTAAGTTCATTTGACACAAAGAAGAAAGATCGTATTGTATAAGTTGTTCAGCTACAAACAGATATATCTTTTGATGACATTTGGAATCATACTGGACTTTGTGTACATGATTGGAGAAAGGCCATAAATGGTTAGAATAACATTCAGTGCTTTTGGAGAAAAGTTTCGAGAGTTTTGTCATGTAGTGAGAGAAATGAGTGGCTGAAATATCAGGCATTAAAAGTGCAATTTGCACTCATGGAAAGAAAATTGCTTTCATGTGGACCGCATTGAGATATCGATCTGCCTGTGGAACATAACACCTCTTAAGAGGCTAGATTTGTGCTCTCAAGCTGCGATGGTGGTCTTCTCATGGCTTCTAAAAGAAGAGGCTGTGGTCAGGGTGGAGTGAGTCTTTGATAACCAAGATTGTTGTTGTTTTGGCCTTCGAATAGACAATGGCATTACCCAGTGTCAGGTCTTTCTCAGTAAACTGCAGAGAATGATATAGAGGGCAAGAAATGGTCAAGCACAGTTTTATTGGGTGTGTGTCTGTAAAAAACACTACAGCTCTCTGATACATTTTTGGTTCAAGATTTAATCATCATGCAAATGATTGTGATTAATGCTTTGTCTGTTTAATTCAAATATTATACTATAAACCTAATATTTTAATAGGGTTGGCAACTTTCTAGTTCCGATTACTACATGTGTGTGAAGTACAGGTGCTGTAGCTATACGGTATACAATTGTCCACAGTAGCCTAATTATAATATATACAACCAAAAATCCATCTAAAATAAACACCAGAAACCTGGACTAAGGGTAATGTACATAAGTACATTAAATCTAGGTAGGACTGCTCAATAGCTAGGATAACAGCAGAACAATTGTCCCGCCGTATAAGCAAAATGAGAGCCTGCTAAGGCCGCCAAGAGGGTGCCAAAGACCATGTATTTATTTCTATTTGTTTTTTACCTATGTTATGTCAGTGGCAGCTCAGATTTCTGCATAGGGCCCCACACAGGCTTGGGCCAGCCCTGGTATCACAGTGTCGTGCACTGGAAAACCATCAAGCCTGTTGACTATGCTACCAGTGTTGTTCATGTAACTGTGCAAATAAACTGCAAACACAATTACTTTTAGAAGTATCATCCAGTTTCTTTTCACAATTGCCAAAATGTAATGAATCACAGCCAGTGTTCTAAAACAGACCTGGAATGTATTCCTGGTTGATGTGCCCTGTTTCTAGTTACAAAAAAAAAAAAAAAAAAAAAAATTGGTGGATGAATTTTCAACGAAAGTGCTTCACTCAGCAGCCATTAATGATTCTTATATCCAGTATGAATAAATTGAAATTCCTATCCTTGTATCAGGTGCAGCAATTATGTGTAACAATTGTGAAGCAAAAAAGCAATAGCAAAATTTTAATATAATTATATAGGTAATATAGAACATGATCTAATGATATTAATTAGGCTATGCAAATAACACAACTACTTCGGTAGCAGATCATTCATGCCTGTTGAATAGGCAGTTTTCTGCTTTGCAGATACTTGAAATCTTTTACTAATCTTTCCCCAAATCCAGTAGGAGCTGCCTTTTACATTAACATGCCAGGATACACACTGACTGGATGTTTAATCTTTCTAATGGGTAAGCTATATTCTTATAGTCAAGAAAGATATTTTTTAATTATTAATCAGTTAAGGAAGTCAAGCTATTGCATTTTGCTGAGATGAAGGAATATTGCATAACCCTGTACTGGCCAAATAATTAGATTTGATGTTCTATTTTGTGGATTAATCCCATAACTGAATTATTCACATGGTTTTATAGCCATGGTTAATACTTGCTGTCAAAATGCTGAGGTTCATAACAACCTCTTTCCTTCATAAGGAAGCTTCCTGTTTTTGAAACAGGTAGTTTCAGCATACTAGCTCTTACTGCTCTCTATCTGTTTAACAAATGTTTTGTTGGATTTAACTACTTTCTACCTGGAAACTGGCAACTTCCATGGAAAACTATTTTATCATCACAAACTATATCTAAGGAACTACCACAAACATAAGTAATGTTAACATTTTGCTTTTTCATCATGACTTATGTTCTGCTTCAGAGCACTGAATGCAGCATGTTTATTCTTCGTCATTAGTGGCAGTTTTATCTGTGAGAAGTGTAGATGAATTGCTAGTCTGACAGACAGTACGCATCCAGACAGCAAGGCGAAAGGGTGACGTTACGGCAAAGTAGACGAGCTTCCACCAGCTCATGGGACCACTACACATCCCCAACATTAAGTAACAAAATCCCAGAGACCTTCTGCCTGTGCTGGCCAGACTTCAGATCAGAAGGTGAGAGAATACAGTCATGTGTTGTGTGGCTCAGATTGTTCACACAGTTAGTAACAGTCCAAACACTTTAATTATACTGTACAGCATGAGACCTGGAAATGTGTGTATGTGTGTGTGTGTGTCTTCTCCCCAGGCTGAGCTCCAGCTTTGTAATGTCCATCATCAGAGAGATCTATCAGACTGGCTCTGCTCACTGTGTGTCCAGCTTGTTGAGTTCAGCAGAGAACTGCATCAACCTGAACAGCAGAGAGCTGGACTCTGTCCACTGTGCTGCCCTGCGCTTCACCCTCCAGCACTGCACAGCAGTCTCTCTCAGCCTGCTTTTCACCTCCATACCAAAGGCGGAGTTGGAGAGCATTGAGCCACTGCTCTAACACGACTCCCGTCTCAGGCTTGAACTTTTCTCACAATCAGAATTTTAAGACAGAACTGGTCTGTTTAGGGAGTGTTATATAAACGTTTATGTACGTTTATGTGTTTTTCACGAGTTTCCTCAAAAGTCATTTTGTGCCAGCATCATTTAGGTTTTATTGAGACTCCTGTCAGGTAATCAGCAATATCCATGGATATTTACCTAGAATAAAATGACTTTCTGGAGGAAATTGGTAAATTTAAGTGAAATATTTATATTAATCCGAAATTAACTGCCCAGCCACTGTCTGTGTGTGTTTTATTTTCTCCGTGTTGACAGGAGACACACAGACACACACACCTACTGACTCTGAGCACTGAGGACTGCAAAGTTGTCTCCATGGTCATCCAGAGAGTGAGCTCTCTCACACACACACACACAGCTCACTCTACATGGCTGTGAGGGCAACTCTTCCCCATTTTACACACAGTCACCCTTCAGTAAGCCAATGACTCAACACCACACAAACTAGGGAAACATTCTGGAAAAGGGAAAATAATTTTATCATCTGAAACAAAATGTGTGTAAATAGCATTAATGTTAGTAGTTATGTGAGTGTGTTAGTGTTTTGTGACTCTACATGTTGGAGAATGTTGAGTGTGTTCAGCTGCAATAAAGCCATGCTGCTCCAGTTCCTGTCTCTTCTCTGTGTGGGGACTGATATGGCCTGTAGGTCACTGGCGCTGTTTCTGGAACATTCTGAAGGGCTGTCAGAACTGGACCTTAACCACTGTCAGCTCACTGACCACTGCCTGCAGCTGCTGTTCCCACACCAGCACAAAGCCCACATCCTGGAGTGAGTGGACAAGCGGGAGGAGGAATGTGTAGAGAGTCTTGATTGTTGAGTGCACAGTGAACACTAACATAGATATAACACATTTTACTCTTTTTCTCACAATTTAACACAAAATCCGGCATGTGACTGAACATAGAAGCTGTGTGTGTTCATTGTAAAGCATTGTATGTTCCTTGAAAGGCTCTATATAAATGTAACTTTGCTCATTCAGTCATATCCTGTGTTCCTTCAAGGACTTATTTTTTTCAAAAGCAAACAGCAAAAAGCTTGATTTTCTTGGTGATTTTATTTGGAAATGACGACCTCTCTCACTGGCTGACTGGTTCACTGATCACTGCCTGTACTTGGCAAGATGGACCTCTGTGGTCTACAAAATATCCAGACTGCTTGTAGAAACACATGTTCTCATTAAAAAGAGAAATAAGGCATAACAGACTCTTTATGATTTACAGTGTCATGCCTGATAGATAACAAGTCATGTGTACAAGAACTGAAATAAATGATATTTTGTTTAAAATGTCAGAATGCATAATTATCTGGCCATTAATGACTCAGGTCCACTGACACAAATATACTATTTATTTCTTTGCTTATTCATTGATTTGCTAATTCAATCATTCGTTTATTCATTCATTCGTTCATTACTTTAATTCATTGATATATAAATCTACAGGTATTTGTACTACACGGTGATTTAGTAGAGGGAGGTGTGTTTGGGAATCCTGAACAATGTGGTAATTATAATCCATCTAATTTCAACCTCAGTCACAATGACATCACTGATGTGTCAGCAAAGAGGATCTATGATACTTTCTCCACCAACAACAATATTCACACTGTGAGGTAACTGTGTGTGTGTGTGTTTAGGCATTTAAAATAAGGCTGTATTTATTTGAGTTTAAAATTTCAAATTTAAAAGCCTATTTTGATTTTATAGGCTCTTCAACAACAGAATTACAGGCATACAAATCTTCCTCTCAGACAAGTGCTTTGAAGTCTGGTGATGTTGATGTGTTGTTGGCACTGTAATGATGAGATTTGATTTTTCTAGATTATTGGGACTATCCAAATTATATTTTTGTTTTAAGTGAAAAAATGTAATGATTAAAAAACAAATTTTAGTTATCTTATACATTTTAAGATTACATATAAAAATCAAATACTCAAAATTTATTTATAAAGTACTTTTTAAAATTGTATTTTATTTTATTTTATTTACAACAGGTGCTATTACAAAGCAGCTTTTCAAATGTCCAAGTCCAAGCCCCCAGTAAGCAAGCCAAGGGTGACAGTGGCAAGGAAAAGCTCCCTAGAGCATGAGGAAGAAACGTTGAGAGGAACCAAGACTCAAAGGGGGTCCCATCCTCCTCTGGCTGTTTAAAGAGAGACATAAATAAAAAAATAAAATAAGCATTTAATGTTTAGTCCAACTTTCTGGAGGTTCTAGACTTGTGTGCATGTGTCCGAGACCCAAGTCACAAGAGAACGTCCATTAAGGGCAAAAGAGAGTAGCTGCTTGGGGTGGAGGTGGTGTGGGCTACAACAGGGGACATCAGGGGATGATGGGAGTAGCCAAGGCATCTGAGACAGGATGAGGCTCAGTAACATCACAACATCAGGGGTAGGTGTACCTCGGCAGAGTCCACTATCAGTCCAGTGTATTAGAGCAATGATGTTTGATTCCTACTCAAAGAACATGTGATATTTCCAACATTCACTTTAGGTATCAATGAAGTTGTGACATCAAGCAAAGGAGGACAGTGAGACATGAGTAGACAAGCACAAGTTGGACCTATTAGGGACAATGAAACAAAACCTGAAGACAAGAAAACAGAAATGAAAGCCTGAGTGAGCTGAACTGAACTGAATCAAACTCCTACCGCTATATGGACCTAGCTCTGTAATATAGTTGAAACTGTAAGTTGCTATAGATAAGCGTGTCTGCCAGATGTCTGCTCACATTAAGCAGTGCAGTTGTGCAGTGTGAACATGACATCTGTCTTTTACAGCAAAATCTAATTATTTTATTATTCTTTAAATGTCTTTAAATGTCTTCATGGTCTAGCAACTCATAATGGCATTAGCACTTGAAGGCAAAAAAAAACAAAAAAAACAAAACAAAAACAACAGCAAAACAAAAACATCTCAAAACACACTTATTGCATTGAGTTCTGTTTAGATGACTTTTGATTTTATATTAACACATCTACTGTTATCTAGTTACCTTTTCCTTTTATCATTATATATGTCATTTTATTTTTTATCCTTTGGGCAATTAGTCTCTTCTCAATGTGTTTTATTTTTTGTGTGCAGAGAGAAGGGGTAAGAAGATGGATATACAGAGGTCTGTACTAGCCGTGCTGTCAAAGGTTAGGGGAAATTAAATAAATAAATGTCCCAAAATGTTTTTTTTAAATAGTTTAGTATCCAACATTTTAAATTCTAACATTTATGGTGACCCCCAGCAGTGATCAGTGGTAGCTCAGTGGTTAAGATACTTGACATGTAGTCAGAAGCTTACCGGTTCCAGCCCTACTGCTGCCAAGTTGTCACTGTTGGTTATCTGAGCAAGGCCCTTAACCCTCAATTGCTCAAGTTATACTCACTCGTAAGTCACTTTGGATATAAGTATCAGGTAAAGGTATGGTTATGTTTTTTATAATCTTGTCGACACAAATGTCATATTCAACCAGAATATGTAAAACACACTGTCAAATCGTGTTTATAAAAATACGTTTCAGTTTTAATTAATTTCTATAACTTCATGTCACTTATGTTGATATGGTTGTTGGCTCAGACAACAATGGCCACAAGAGGGAGACAAAGAGCTTCCCTAGTAATCAATGAAAACAGGCATACCCTGTAACTGTATGCTATACTATTCTTTTATTTTATATTTTTCCTTGATGTCCACTTACAATGTCTGCATGGCTTTATGTCTAATCTATTTTACACAAATATTTTCCAACCTGTTTATCTTGTAGAATTAAATAGGACATGTATTACATTACGAATAAAGAATTCTGCGCTGCATACACTTAGACATCGGTAATATAACTTGCAGTTATATAACTTCTAGTGAAAATCCTTGAAGCAGTCAACACCATCATCTGAGTGAGCTCCATTTAACCCTCTGAAGTTAAACAAAGAATTGCAGCTAAATGTGTGAACATTATCACATGTGTCAGTTCATAACAAGTTAAGCTTCATAATAAGTCACGAAGTCAAGAAAACTCATACCTAAGCATTACTTTGTTTGATAAGTTTATGGATGTATTTGAGTATAACCAGGTCATTTGCCTGTTTTTATGTATTGATCTGTATTGCTCCAAAAAACTACTCACGTCTTCCAATGTTCTTGATCCCCACTTCTAAGAAATAGTAAATGGACTAATCCTAGTTGTGGATAAGTATAAGACTAAACAGCTGTGAACTAATTCCACACGAGGGGAGTCATCACTGGAAAGGTGTTCTGGTGCGAGGCGTGCAGTGGTCCCAGTGGCCCATGCTCATGTGACCATGTTTTTAAGCCCTGTTTTAGTTTAGTCTTGTTGCTATTTATTGTAAGTCCAGCTGCTGTTTGTTAATCGAGGCTTCCGTGCATGTGAATATAAGCCTGAATGTTTATCCTCGCCCCAATGTTATAGCCTGCATCCCTGGTTTGTCTTCGTGCACTTTTCTTTACTTTAGTTTATCGTGAATTCTCGGACTCTCCATGTTAATAATTTGACCCTGGACTTTGGATTTGCCCCTAATAAATCTCACTCTTTTCCACACAATGCGTCCGCCTCCTTACCGCTCATCGTTACACTTCCCCAACCTGCTATATTTACATTAAAACTCCGTCAACAGCAGTCTTTAGCGTTGAGGGGTTTTTTAATCTGTGTAAAATTACATAATTTCTGCTGTTTCAGAAGTGAAGGATTTGCGTGCTCTAAATTTTCATCATGCCAATGCACAGAGGTTTTGGTATGGAGATTTTATCCCGATCTATAGGAGCAAGTGTGATGGACTATAACGTTGACGAGAAAGAAACCATCCGTTTCCCCGCCGTTTATGTCCATAGATGCTGCTATTACCAAAACTAGTACTGCGCTGATTCTTAGAGGACGGTTGATTTGACCGGATGTCGCAGCAGTACGGCCGACTACTCCTGATCATAACGTATTCATGACAACTCAGCCCTTTTTACGACTGAGGTGCTCACACGACAACGTGTGATCTTGCACCTTTTATGTGTTTTAAGAAAAACGCTCAGTGTTTTAAAGTGCAGCAGCGAATTTTCCTCTAACGCGTTACTAAGCTCTGTGAGCAGAGTAATTTCTCCCATTGTGTTGAAATGAACAGGTGTCTGTTAAACTCATTCATGAGCGTATTTTAACGCGCGTTCAATATCGTCCGAGCTGTAATCTTTTGAATTCTGTAACCATGCGGCGTCATACGTATAACATTCTAGTCGCGTGGTGTGATAGCAACTGCTAGTCAGAATAAACAAGACAAACAGTAGTAGAAACATTTAAAAAAGATACGATTAAAAAAGTGAGATGCATTTTTGGCAGAACAGCGTTCATCCTTTTGAAGTTAGTTGCAGCAATTCTCCCACTTTAGAGCCGACCTACATTGTAAGACATCCTCCTGTTGAGCTGGATATCAGTGTGTTAAGCAGGTTTCTGTTTTGTAGGAGGACGGTAAGCAGCTGGAAGATTCCACCGTGTCAGCGCATCGTAGAGTGAGTTATCAACACAGCTGGCGACTGTTACAACTAACACACCACTTTAAATTTTGATATGAGCCCTTTTTAGATAGAGATTGCCTTTTAGGGATTGGAATGAGGCTCTGCAACATCTCAGATTGAAAAAGAAAGAAAGAACGCAGAGAAGAACAATAACTATATATATATATATATATACTCTTTGTCGGCTGAAGATACCGAATACACATTGCTGGGTCATATGTCTCTGTATGTTCCAAATGGGAATCCATAAGGTGGAGGAGGAGTTGAGCAAAGAGACCCTGGGTGAATGTCGGAGAAAGACATGGGAGGACAACCGACGGAAGGCTGCACGTGTGGGGCGGTGTCTTGGAGGTCTAGACCTCGAGCTAGCAGTGCGAGAACTGCAGAGGGAGAATGTGGAGATCAAAGCTGAACTGAGAAGGCTGAGAGCACAGCTTGAGAAAGTAGGAAAAGAGAAACACTTAGTTACACTGCAGTGCACATCCAATGAAGCAATGTTCTGCTATACACAGCAGATGGTTTTAGACTGAAATAAGGAACTATAATTAAAGTCCAGGTAAATAGTGAGCATAAATGTATTAGGGCATATCAACAAATGGATTGCCTATGGCACTACAATATCACTTACATTATATTTTTGATAGTATATCAAAGTGTGTGCACATGCATGTATTTAATAGTGATGCTAAATTAAATGCTTTTTCACAGTTGGAAAGCCCAAGGCCCAGTTTCCCCCTGGAGTCTCCCAAACCACGAGACAACAGGTTTCCCTCACTCTCCCTCAGACAGCCTACCAGATTTGCACCTGGTGAGCCCCACTGGTTCCAAGAAGCCCCATCATCCAGACCCTACAGGCCTTGCCGTCCACTACTGCCTCACTCAGATGTGAGGCCAGCACCAAATGCACAGGAGAAACAGTTCAAGGAGAAAAAGACACATGGGAAGAAGAAACTGAAACGTCATCAAAAAGACATAGAGCAGACATCGAAAGAAGCGAATGGAGCCTCGGAAGCAAGAACATGTGAGAAGAAGAGATTTCGAATTAGGATTGTATGGAAAGGATTTAAAGGAATTAAGTCTTTCTTTCAAAAATAGCTGTATGGTATAGAATTTCATGTCCTTTCCATATTAACATAACTTTACTCCTTTACTGCATGCAATAAGCCTGCCAAAATAATTTTCCAGGCATTTTTCATAGATATTTAATTGATTTATAATATGAATGTCTAACTTCTCATTTCAAAATGTGCTTATTAGTTCATGTCTGTTTTATAATGTAAATAAAGATATTTTCTTAAATAGGTGCAAAGTCTGGCATCATCTTAATAGGTACAGTTGCATCATTTAAGTCCATTTAAGTTCCAAGTAAGATCATGTCATGATTTATTGACAAAATATTAAAAATGTATAGTTTTGAAAGGATTAACAGCTCAACATTTATTCAGTAAGAGGTTCAGGAGTAGAAAAAATGTTAAGAAGCCCCCTAGTCCCCCAGTCCCAGAGTCACATGCGAGGTTTAACCATCAAATATTAAAACCCTGAGAAATGTTCAGTCTGAGATCTGAATGAATAGTTTAAGGAAGATATTTGTCCAACCGTCCATGTTCTGTCACAAAAATGGGGTTGCGGTCTGGACCTCCTTGACACCAAGAATCGTACAACCGTTTCCCTTTGTAGATGATGAATCTGCCCAACAACATTCCCAGTGATGTGGACGGTTATCTGTTCCCTCCCAATTCCACCTGTAGTCTGCTACATAATCTTACAGGATTTGTCATGGAACAGTGACAAATCCTGTCTCATCTACATTGTAGATATTCTGGGGTTTTGTTGTGAAATCTGTGAGATAAGCATATCAAAGCAGTGGGTGAATATTCCAGTATCAGATGAGGTCCTCACTGTAGCCACAGGAAACTGTTCTGATTTGTGAATGGTCTGCTCAGGATGATCTCACATAAAATAATAAAATCATTTTCTCCCATTGGGGAAAGGGCTCTCAATTCCACTAGCCAGATTATAATCCAGAACAAGATGTAAAACATCTGTTTCAGTAAAGCTCCAACCCCAGTCACACATGACCTGCCAGGATTGTAAGAACACATGGACACATTTGCCTAAGCCATTTTATGATCACATCGTAACTTCATATTTGTCATTCATTTATTCCATCAAACAGCATTTATTTTGCATATCATAATTTCTTACTTGCAGCCAGTACAGTGAAAACTGATGCAAGTTTGTACTTGAAGGAACTCCTCATTAAAACACTCTAAGGTCATCTTAAATGGAGTGTAGTGGGCTTAAATGGTTTCAAAGCGACTAATGGTGAAAATAGACAATGTGTTCATTTTTAAATAAAAGATATATTTACATGCATGGAGCCTAAATATTACGTGGACTAAGAATCATATTATTATTTTGCCCACATACAGAAATATTAATTTATTCTAATTCAAGGATTGCTTGTTGCCTATGGTTGGCATGCTTTTTGTAGTGCTGTATCATTTAAACCCACCTTTTAAAGAATCAAATTTTTGAAAATATTCAGATGTCCAGAAACTAGATGTCTGCTTATTTGTTAATATGTTAATGTAATTAGAAAACTGTGTACACACGTGGTAATGTTTAAATATAGGTGTATCTGCCAGTGAAGTTTATGCTTTGACCTTTAGATTAGCTGTAATGCTGAGACAGGCAGGGCAAGACACAAGCGTGTTGTCGAACTTTGTTTATTAGGAGGAGCAGAAACATTATCCAAGAGCATGTTACCAGAATACATGATAAACAAAAAACAAAGTGAGGCTAACCAGGAAGAAGAAAACATAGAGGTAAAAGTAAGATAACACAGATATTAAGAACACGGGAACGGAGAACAATATGGAAAACGAACAGGCAGAGAAAGAATACATATGGTAGAACTCCAGTGTAGTGATGGGATGTTAGATACTGAGGCATCAAAGCTCACTATTGCAAAGCACATTGATTCAACACTGTATTGAAGATTGTATCAAAGTTACTATTAGCATATGACTAATGAGGTCTAAGCATCAAACGTCGTCTAAACACTGGATGAAGTGGCACTGTTTCACGGGTCTGGCACTGTCCTATAACTTGCAGGCTATAAGAGACTGTAAAATCTCCAGACATCTTTTTCCCACAAAATTTGAAATATGGAAAATATGGAAGCAAATCTTTCCATATGAGGATAAATAACATAAATTGATCAAGTACCATTTCTTAATACACAGAAATTAAAGCATTAAAATCTCATTTGACATAATATAAATGCAGTTACCAAAAAGTGGCTGAAAATAAGCAGGAAACTGGGCGTGTTATAAAAACTTATATACATTTACATACACTTATATATTCATTTATGTGTGTTTTGGAAAGTTTCCAAGATGTCATTTTGTGCCAGCATTGTTTAGGTTTTATTGAGACTCCTGTGTCAGGTAATCAACATATTACAGTCCATGGTAATTGGTAAATTCGGGTGAAATATTTATATTAATCTGAAATTAACTGCCCTGCCACTGTGTGTGTGTTTGTGTGTGTGTGTGTGTGTGTGTGTGTGTGTGTGTGTGTGTGTGTGTGTGTGTGTGTGTGTGTGTGTGTGTGTGTTTTGTTTTCTCAGTGTTGACAGGCTGCTGCTGAGGCTGCTCCACTGCTACAGTGTCTCTGACCTCCAGCAGGGGGCAGCAGCAGCAGATCTGCTCTCTGCTCTGCAGCACACTGGACTTCTTCTGCAGCTCTGCTCTGGACCTGACAGCAAACACACAGACACACACTCTGACTCTGAGCACTGAGGACTGCGCAGTCGTCTCCATGGTCATCCAGAGAGCTCACACATACATACCTACATACACACACACAGCTCACTCTGCATGACTGTGAGATAGAGGAGGCTGGAGTGGAGTTACTCTTCCCCATTTTACACACAGTCACCCTGCAGTAAGCCACTGACAAACAATTTAACACAATATCCAGCATGTGACTGAATGTAGAAACTGTTTGTGTTCATTGGAAAGCATTGTATGTTCTTTGAAAGGCTCTATATAAATGTAACTTTGCTCATTCAGTCATATCTTGTGTTCTGTCAAGGACATTTTTTTGAAAAAAAACAGCAAAAAGCCTGACTTTCTTGGTGATTTTATTTCTCTTACTGGCTGCCTGGTTCACTGATCACTGCCTGTCCTTGGCAGGATGGATATTGTGTGTCTCTGAAAATGTATTAATATTATTAGTATGTGCCTAACGCTCCTCTCTATTCCAAAGCTGACCCGATTTCCATAATTCTCGTATTGCATAAGACATTTATTTCCATTATATGTTTTAGCAATCAGGTGGTCATTTTTCTTTTCAACAGTTATTGGCGGGATCCAATAGATCCAAAGTCAAACGAGTACGCACATCATGTGTTGAACCCATCCATAGTATTTTTCTGCTTATCTAATATGCCAATATTTGCTTGTAACCATCCCACCAAGTCCTAAGAACACCCAAACCTAAATGCTTAGTAACTACAGTAAAGCTTGTGTCAGTGTCTTAATTTATATTCTGCATTAGTTCATCAAATGGTTATTTATTGAGAGTGAGTCTGTATTTTGTATTTGAAAAAAAAATAAAACTGTCAGCATTAAGCAGCTTTGTTGTCTGGTTTGAAGGCTGTGGTTGTGCTATTTTTCTGGCCTTTCTGGTCAACTAATTTCTGTACCCAGTCATTCCATCAAGGGAGGTGTGTTGCTATTGAAATGTCTAAATTCCTTCATCTAGGGAATTCATGACATACATTAGAATTACATTTATTATAGCTGCAGGTGGCAATTAAAGGGTCCAATCATTTTATCACATCTGCACAACTTGGTTGCTGATGACATGCCATATTAAGTTCACCAGCCTTTGTGGTTGGTTTTGACATTTTGTTTCCAGGAATGTTGTATTTTGAAACCAATCTCTCAATTTTCTCTGCTGAATTGCTTTATATAAACATTATTTTTCTGATTCGACATGATTAAGAAATATAGTTCCCCCACAAGGTCAGTTCACCCCAAATGTACTTGCATTCACAGTATGTTCATATACACCATTGAAGTTTGGTGATAATCTAACACTCTATGGCTAAGTTTTAGCCTATTAATAAAAATCCTGCTCTTGGGGATTGATAGTTAAATACACATATTTTTGATCATTATTTACAAGAAGATCTGCATTTTTTACATTTAAAAGGTATCTCTAGATCAAAAGGTCACTGACTTGTTTGAAAGGTGCATTTGCCCAACTAATTTAGGTATCAAAAATCAGGCTAAAAAAAGATTTACAAAACGTATTGAACTTTTTTTATGAAATAGTCACAAAGTATTGCACTGTATAAACTGCATTTCTCATGCACAATTGGTACACAATGGGATTGACTCATTTTTCTTTTTTTAAATACCTTTTCATATGTCAGAGGGGCTGTTGGCAAAAATGTCCTATAATTGCCATGCTAGCTCAAAGTCCATAAATCAATACTCATGTCAAGTTTCATAAGAATTACTCAAAGAAGTCTTAATTTTTTTTCAGCTGTTTTGAATGAATCAGTACACCTTGGAAGGATTGATAGGTATGTAGGGGCCATATACCATACAAATATCAACATGTTTCAGTCTCATCAATATTTTGATACCAAATTTGTGAAGATTGGAGAAAGGTCCTACGACTAGTGTGTTACAGTTCATCAGCAACATAAAAAGTAGTAGGATATTTAAATTTAAAGTAATTTCTACAAGAATCAACGTTATAGCAGTCCACTGAAGCCAGTTCTATGATTAGCCAATTACTTGAAAAACATTAGCCAATGTTTGAGTCATCCTTAGGAATCCTTCAGCTTGCTTACAGAAGCAGTATGCAAAATTTCATCTTGATCAGAAGAGCAGTCGTTGAGAAACAGTTATTTGCAATATTATAATGCCCCATATTGACAAAACTGCTACATTTGGTAAGCTACCTCAAAGTCAATACTGGTATAAGTCTTTTAAATTTCATGAAATCTGAACATGTCCTTCAGGAGTGACAGCTAGTTAAAGTTAAAGTTAAAGCCTGACCTTTGTACTACTAATTTGTACTACTAATATTAGACTGGAATAGGACAACTGTATTTTTTATGTCAGGTTTTTGTTTAAATAATTATTGAGATTCAGACTCTTGCAAATATTTTGACACCAATTTCACTCAGATTGTGTGAAAATCCTAGGACAGGTTTGAAATTAGCAAAAAGAAATTAAAAAACAAACAAACAAAAAAGTGAAATCTAATGGGCAGAGCCTATCTGAATTCACGAGAAGCCAAGGAAGAATAAAATAAAAAATAAATAATATTATTTCTATATTCACCTCTGTCTTTTCTTTTGAACATCTGCAAATGTTAAATATAGTTTTGTCTGCAGTTCATAAAGGAAAAAGCAAAAATACATTAGAGTCAGAACTTGTTTCTTTGTCACACAGTTTTATTATTTTTTTTGAATTATTGCATTGTCTTTTAGCACACGTTGGCAAATGTGTCCATCCTCTTGTCGATTGTCCTTGGACTTGTCCTCGGCCTCACACAGCCAGGTGAAAAAGGCTGTCACGGAATTGAGGGCCACACCTTTGCCTCTTGTTGTGCTTGGACAGCAGCTGCTGGTGCACCTTCCTCTGCTCCTCCTGCTCCTCAAGTTTGGCCTCCTTATGAATCTGCTCAATGGTCTTGGGCCCGTGGTCAGCTCGCCGCGACACCCAGTTATTCTAGAAAAGCAAAATCAGCAGATGCATACTTTTGCATCACCATGCGCTGGAATGGCAAACACAAACACAGGCAGAGTCTCTAACCAGTCGCAGGTCAATGACGTCCTGGAGCAGGAACCGAATGCGTGAAGAACCCCTCCTCTCCTTCACTGTCTTTTCTATATATTTAAAGTAATGATCCATTTTTGGCTGAGAGAGAGAGAGAGAGAGAGAGAGAGAGAGAGAGTGTAAGAGAAACGTCGACAAATTTCAGATATTCTTCACCTTTCGATTCGATCAGGTGTGCTCTCAGCTGAACTCATGTCGCAAGACGTTTATGACTCTTATGTAAACCCTGCTGCCTTGCACGTTGGTCAGTGCTGTAAAGCAGTTCACTGCCACTGTGGGTGTAGCTGTGCTGTCATCAGCTGCGCTTGGCTTTGGGGAATCCAGGGTGCAGCAGCAGGAGGCGGCAAACGTGGAGGAGGCTGTGAGAGCAAAACCTTCTAACAGCTGACCAGTCCTCAATAAAAGCCTTTCATTTTGTCAGCTGCAGTAGGAGCAGAGCTAACAACCACACTAACAACTTCACTAAACAACATGAACTTGGACACTTTCAAAATCATTGCCAAGGCCTAATAATACACTGATATCAGCACAGCATGCTAGTCGCACTATAGATGATGATCCTAATTAGTTGGCTACCCTGTAGTCAGAGTGCAGGCAACAGGCAAGCAACAGAAAACACTGACGGCAAAACTTTTATAAACAACATTTCAACATGCTTGTTTTTTGGTTAAAAGCGTGCATGGAAAAAAAAACAAAATAAAAAAGAACAAGAAACTTGAACACAAATAACTGTCACACTAGTTGGTGACTGAACTGTCAACATCACAACTGCCATTCCTACTAGAGACAAAATTGACAGTCAATATACAATATCCAAAACTTCTTCATCCAGTTTCGATGTGTAAAGTACTTGTTGTGAAAAACGCAACACAGACCAAATCTGGACAAAATCCGCACAGCCGCTGCACTGCACACTAGCACTCATCTACACATGCGCCGTAAACCTTTACATGACATATTAAAGATAAACCGATGCAAGTGCTGAGCATCTGCTGAGAATATTAAATCAACCCAGACCAGGCCCGCGGCCTGCTTACCCTGGCCTTCTCCAAGTCCAGGTCTTTGCCGATGGCTGTGAGGAGGTGGCACAGACGCTCCAGGCTCTCCTCGCTGTGGTTCATGAACAGCTTGACCACACAGTCGTGCATGATGGCCTCCGACAGCATGTGCAGCTTGAACAGCTCCCCGATGAACTTGATGTTGCCGATGGACCTCCTGTGGGCCTTGTCCTTCGCCTCCTCCAGATCCTCCTCCAGCCTCTCCCGCTCGCTGGCCTTGCGAGGAGTAACCAGAACAAAGACAAAAGCAAGAAACAGCGCGTTTGGACCCGATAACGACCTGGCCGCCTCCCAGCACTGCTGCCGATTTCAGTCCCCTTTCTCCTGATCTGTGGGTTGGTGAGTCGGGTAAACTAGACAGGAGTGCTGCTTACTGAAGTGGCCGCTTCCAGCTGGTGCCGCAGCTTCCCCAAAACATCATCGTTGACCTTGTCCTTCTCAAACTCCTTCTGACAGCGGTTCAGCAGCAGCTTTTGGAAACCCACAGTGCTGGTGGGCTTGTCTGCCATGGGCACTTTTAACTACACAGGAAAGACATGTAGGAGAAACACTTGGGTATAAGACAGTGTTGAGAGTTCTGTTACTAAATAGAAGCTGATTAAAGCTCCATGTCAGTTTAGAGTGGTTCAAACAGAGTTCACTTCTGTGTGGTATTTGCTTTTGTATGGAACTTCAGCAGCAATGTATGGGAACATGTTACTCACCATAGCCAGGCAGCTGCACATATTGCCATAGGCCATAGAGAAGCTGGGCTCATCGATGGCTTTTTCAAAAACCAGGTCAACCACGCCTTTGAGGCGCTCCTCCGTGTCGATGGTGAGGTCCATCACCTGCTTCATCAGCTGGTTAAACATCTGCGGTGTCAGTTTGTTCAGGATACTGCGCACCTTCTGGAAAAGCTCCTGGAGAGGAAAACAGACTACCGACTAAGCTTTCCATTACAAAGATCCCAATCTTTTGTTAAATTCAGCAGTTCTTCCACATAATGACTAACTCCTCACTTTCACCATATATTTACTCTGCCATTTGGAACTTCGTCATGAACAAAAATCACTCAACTTTGCTATATAGACCGATAAAGGCATCATACATCAATCACACTTTCCGAGAAGTGTAGCACTGGCAGCAAACAGTTTATCAAATCTTATCAACTAAAACCCCTCATGTGCTCCAAATTCAAATTAAAAGAAAACCCATTAGAACCAGCTACAAGAATTTTAGATT
This sequence comes from Electrophorus electricus, assembly GCF_041902795.1. Lineage (NCBI taxonomy): Eukaryota > Metazoa > Chordata > Actinopteri > Gymnotiformes > Gymnotidae > Electrophorus > Electrophorus electricus. The sequence continues at coordinate 54,231 of NW_027658433.1, forward strand.
TAATCAATATATAACTCCTACAAACAAAAAAAATATATACATAATAACCAAATCTGATCCAATAATAACCCTACCGACCAGACAATGCAATGAAGATCTGTCAATCTCTCCAAATGCTGAATTGCACACAAATTTGCAAGAATATTTTTAACACAACCACTGGGTGTTAACCTATAATATATACAAGATCATCCACAGAATACACTACAATATCTACAATACTCTCTCACCAAAATCAACACCACAATCAACACAAGGAACAACAAGCACACAAGATCTGGTCCTCAGTATCATCACACCCCCTGTTTACACTAGAAACCAATGTCCCCCTGCATAGCTACATTCCTGCACACTCCCCGCACACCCACCCAATTAAACAACGACTCTATAATTTAAATATCCAATTCTTGAAGAGCATATCGCAAAAAAAATTAAGTAGCTTTCAAGACCACCATAACAGGCTGTGACTCTGAAATCTGAAAACAGGCCACAGCGGAGTGAGGTGCTGACCTGAGTTTTCTGGGTCTCGGGGTTCTGGGTGTTCTCCCTTTTCCTGCCAGGTTTCCAGGCATTCTCAGCCTTCTTCAGCTGCACCTCGTCATTCACGGACACGTTGGTAATGATCTTGCGGGGAGGCAGCCGTCTCGGGCCTACACTGAGCAGCTGAAGCAACGAATGGGTGCTCTTTATTATGGGCGGTAACAATGTCACAAAGACCTCGGTCACATAAGATGACCAGGCGCTCATTCATTTGTGACAGAAGAGAAGGGATGAGCGGAGAGACCCACCGGTGCACCCCTGCCTCCAGGAATTGCCCTGCTGAAGTCTGCAGAGGCTGGGTTGAAGCCTGGGTCTCTGGCGATAATGCGAGGGCCCACCTGCTGCAGGGGCAGCTTGTTTTGTTTGATCTAGAAAACAACAGAGTCAAGTCGAAGTCCATCAGCCCCTCTCCATGGAATGGTTTTAAAGGTCCCCTAAGGCCAATGTTTTAGCAGGCTTACCTTGTCCAGTACCACATTAGAGATGGGAGGAAGCCCCTCTGGCTTCTGCATGCAGGCAGGCATGAACTGGAAGGCCAACAGGAAGTCTCTATCATACTGCCTCTTCCCATCCTTCAGCTCTGGCTCTGCATGCAGAGAGGGGTACAGTGAGCACCTGGAGAGAGGAATCACCTCTCTGTCAGGACACTGGGCCTGCCCCACAGGAGTGTCCTCTTTTGGCTTCTTCCAGGTGTTGGATAAACTAATAGCTGTAAATCATAAATCAGTCTGGTGTCTTTTTAGTGTCCTAACATAGCATGTCATGCATGTGGTTATTTACCTTGACTCAAGCTTTGCCTAAGATTGGACTGTAAAATGGGCTCCACTTTATCCTCCAGCAAGACCTCTGGCTCCTCGCCAGTCTCTTTCAGCTCTGCCCCAGTGGAGGCTCCACAGGCCTGGACTGCCTCTATAACAGCCTGGCCTGGGAGAGTGAGGCCTGAAGGAGCAGCAGTGCTGGAAGGCAATGAGGGCGTCAGCGTGCCTGAGGCAACCGCCTCTCCGGCTGCTGGACTTGCAGCCTTCGCCGGACAGTGGGCCTCCAGGGCCAGGCCGACATTGACATTCCCCTGCTCTGCTACCTGGCTGTTCAGCTGCTGGGATTTGAGGTAGAAAATGCGAGGATAATGAGGGTGTGGACATAAAAACTAGCAAAAGACAGAAAAGATGGAGAGAGAGAGAGAGAGAGAGAGAGAGAGAGATACTGCACACACATGCAGAAGAAGGGGAATGGCAATGAGGGTGGGGGGGTGAGCACAGCACAGCACAGCACAGCACAGCACAGCATAATTAGAGAAGTGAGTAGAGAAAGAGGCAAAGAAAAAGCACAAGAGGGCAAAAGATCCAGCCGCAAAGGCACAAAATGTGTGTGTGTGTGGAGGTGGGGGGGGGGGGTGAAGACACAAAGACAGCAAGAGACAGCAGACAAGCATGGGGTGCTTAAATAAATGGGCAGGAGAAATAGAGAAAGAGAGGAAAGAGGAACACTGTTAACATTTAGGGAAAGAGGACACAAAGTAAGTGCAACATCGCAGTAGTGAGTGTTCCCTTTACAGAGAGGCCTTTCCTCAGAGGAGCTGAGGTGCTCAGGGTTTGGCTGAATCCTTCTTACAGGGCCTTTACGTGGGCTGTCTGTGTAGAGGGAACACGAGGGAAGATCAGGAGGATTCGAGTGGCTGTGAGGGAGAACTAAGATGGAGGCAGACGAAAGAATAGGCACGGCAAGTCGGAACATCAAAACACATCTGAGAAGCCTTCTTAAATCAGAACAGCCACAATCACACAAGCTACTGCAACCAGTCAAATATGACGGAGGAGGGTCAACGGTGTGACCGAATCACTGAAGAAGGAAGAGAGAATGGCCGGAAATCAAACTACACCATCAGATTTTGTTGCTGATTGTATGATGCTTTTAATAGGACAAGACAATGAAAGCCAGCCAAACAACCAAACAATCAGCTCAGAGCTTATTATGAGGGAGGACTAGATGAGAGAGTACTTTGACCTGTGGAGTGGATCACGCGAAGCAGCGGCCTGCAGCCGATCAGGGGCTCGGGCTGTGGGACTGAATGGCTTACCTGTGGAGCAGTAGGGGTAGTGCAGGGACGTCCCACTGGTGGGCTTGTGTTCTGGCTAATGGCTACTCCTGACATGATCTCCTCTGTGATATCCTTGCCATCCTGGTTAGGGTCTCGGATACGGATCTTAGCGAACAGCAAGTTATTTGCATCTATTAAGTCAATCCACAATTAAATTAATTTCACCTCTGAGGCAGGGGGAATACTCACTGTTTTCTTTACTCTCTTAGTGGGTGGAGGCTGCTGAGCTGTATGCACTATTATGGATGGAGATTTGGTGTATATGGTCTGGCCAGGATAGTATGAAGGCCCTGCCACTAGTGGTGACCAAAAAAAAGCACTGGTTTCAGTTAAAGAGCAAACGAAAAACCAGTTTCAGCCAGCGGGAATACCCAGAAGAAAGGTCTCTTTATCGGTGAGAGCACGCATGTGGGTTTCCCAGGTGGGGGTAGAGAAAGGGAAGTCCAAACTCACCATATGCTAGTGGGCAGTCTGCAGGAAAGAGCCCAGGGTAGAATGTACTGGGTCCTGTGGGCTGGACGGAGTACTGCTGGGGATGTCCCACGTAAGGAAGGCCACTGTGGTGATACTGAGAATGAAACAGAACAGCAGAGGTAAAGGGCCTAGCACCAGACATGGCCATTCATATAGGACACTCCTAAGAGATATTCAAAGCAGTAAACAAACAAAAAATACAAAAACATTTAGTTTTTACACTGAAAAAAAACTAAACTAGAACTTCTCATTTCTGCTTCCAAGATAAAACATATTTTTATCTACACATTTTAGGAGCAGTTTATTTATTGCTGGCCAACCTGTTTATAGACAGATTTTCAACCCATTTGCTACACTGTGTACATATTTGCACAGGCGCTTTTCTCTGCTCTGGGTACCTGAGGCACGTAGTACTGGAGTACGTAGTACTGGCCGGTCTGGGATGAGGTGAAGGGCATGGGTGTCAGGAACATCATGATGGGCTGGCCGGACACCGGTCGAAAGGAAGCGCTGTTAATTGGAATGGCAGGCTGGGCTGTCTGCATCTGAGGGATCTGGAAAAGCTGGGAGAGGAGAGGAGTGGAGAGTGAGGGTCACAGAGCAGCGTGGCGTATGCCGCAGCAGCCGGCTCAGACGCTCGGAGTGAAGACTTTAGTCAAGAGTTGAGTCGTGGACTCTACAGCAGTTGTACTGGGAATGTTGAGGAGATATATACATAAAAAAAAAAAAAGTTTAAAATTTTCAAGGGATTTTGAATGTCCTATTATGCTAGGCATGCAAGATACAAAAAGAAAACCTTTCAAGAGTCTGTTTCACATGCATGGCACTAATACAAGGGTGAATGAACTAGCATGAAAAATTAAACAATTACAATGATGGATGCAGCTAATTAGCCATGATTGCAGGAGAGGGGATATATATGTAAAAAACAACTAATCTTGAATGTAAATTTGTACCGATAACCTGAGTCTATCAAAGCCAATGCTGACAAAATATGACATGAGCTAGAATTCAGAATGTGACAAAACCCCATCCCAGTTGGCTTTGATGCTCAGAATGGGAACATAGTGAGGGAATTCCTTCTACATGAGAAACAGTAAAATGAGCCTAAGAGGTGATTCTCACATACTGTCTCCCACCGAGCTGTTGCCATCTTAACATTTTCTGGACATAAAATCCTCCCTCCAGCAGTTATGCAGGCAGGCAGAAATGAACCTTTGTATGGGCTCCTGGGTAATGGAGCAGCCATACCATGTCCAAAACAGATTATTAAAAAGCACTGGAGTCCAAAGGAAATAAAGAGAAACAGACTAAAAAAGACTAAACATAAAAGACTAAACATAGGTGCTGGCATCCTCCGAACTGGGGAGCAGAGTGGCGCGCAGGTGCACCACTGAGCTACTGGAATGTCTTTCAATGCATTTTTTGAAGACTGCAAAATTACCTGAATGGATCTCAATCCTCCCTTGAATATTGAAGCAGGAACGAGAGAGAAGCTAGTGGAAGAACGCACTAATGGGTGTGGAGGGTCAGAGAGACTTCAACACGCTCACATACACTGGCACACACAATTTAAACAAATCTTTAAACAAATTTAAACCAAACCAAGTTTTGTTTTTTTTTAAATGACGGAATTGAACACTGTTGTTACAGTGGAATTGTGAGGTCAGAGGCAGAGCAAATGTGTTCCACTAACCTTCCTGGCCCTTTAAGTGCACTACTGCAGATAGACTGAAAACAAATTTCACCTAAATAAAATCACACTGCAACACTGAAAACATAAACACAGACAAGCACTGAATGAGTGGTAAAGGGCATTAAAGCCTAAGTATTACATGGAGATCACCGCTCACATTTTCAATTCTTTCCTTTGACAAAACAACTCACATCAGCAGCCAAGGCACTGCACTGCCTTTCTAAAAGGAGATGGCAGATGGCACTATCAATTAGCTTCACTCAAAAATGGGAGAAAACAAGGAATGCGGCATGTTATGCGCTCGTGCACATAGTTCGGTCACACGTCTCTGCTATGGTCTTCCAACGTACACTGCCCTTGATATGAGGCAATATGGCCACCTACTGTAAGCTCAACCTTGGGTCACGATATCATGCAGAGCCTTCATAATACCCTATGCTTCTGTGCATGTGCTAGTCAGATTCAAGCTCAAATATCGTCTCTCTCAGCTAGCACAGCCCGGCCTCATCTGTCTACAAAACTTCCAAGAGGTCTCCGGTACACTAGACAAATGTTGCTGTTTTGTATTCACAGAGAACATTTATCCAAGTATGTGTACTGGTCAAAAAGTTGGGATGCGGCTGGGAGACAGGAATCCATCTGCCTCTGAGATTGATGTGTGAGTTGGGGAGGGGAGTGCAGTGGCTAGAACACTAAACTTGGCGAGGTTTTACCACAGGCACACAGAGGAGCATGCAGCATACAGTGGGAGGTGCTGCGCTGCGGCGGCGGACATTAGCTGCTGGTGGGCAGGATGAGAGAGCAAACTGGGGGTGGAGGAGGGTGGGGGGAGCCAGGCAGAGACTGTGGGGGCAGGATGCGTGCAGACGCATGTCACATGCTGCAGGAATCTGGACCATGTTGCTGACAAGTTCATTGAATGTTTTGAAGCCAACTACAGCACATGCATGTCTGTGTTGTATCTGGGCTTGGTGGATTAGGGTCAAGGAAGACTTATTTTTAGCTGAAGATGTCTATCAATAGCAACACACTTAACTGCAGATAACCATATTTACTGCTAAACTTTGGCTGACATCTCAAGTGAGGCGCACTTCATACAGAATGAATACAAGTGTTAATTTACTGTCTTGTGCAGTTTAATATAACAAGCTCATGGTTCATTGCAGGTGGAGCCACCGTCCTTGTTGATTGAAAACCTTAAGAAGCAGAAGCAACAGTCCTATTCCAAGCTAGAGAAAAAAGGCACAGGACTCTCACACAGCAGACTCTGAAATGGAGGCTCTCTCACATTAAGGTATGGCTATGCAGCCTTGACTTTTTACCTCCAGACATTCTTGTGTGGTTCCTAGATTTTTGCCACATTCCATTCATTTTCTCAAGTACACTTTAAATAGAAAATAAAGATATAGATGCAGTAATTAATTGAAGAGAATAGCTGGTGCCATCTTTATTCTGAGCTCAATGTTGCATACAGACGAGGTATTGTCCACAGAATGTCTAACAGTCTCAGGTGGGTTCATTCTCACTTCCTGCTTACTTCAAAAGCCTAATTTGGTCTTTGAGGCGCACTTCATACAGAATGCCAGGAAAATAATCTCCTCCTAAACGTCAGTAAGACAAAGGAGCTGATCGTGGATTGCAGCAAGAAGCAGGAGCGGCACTACCAACCTGTGACGATCAGTGGAACCACGGTGGAGAGAGTAGATAGTTTCAGGTACCTTGGTGTTCACATCTCGCAGGACCTGTCCTGGTCCCGCCATACCAGCTCCCTGGCAAAGAAGGCTCGTCAGCGTCTTTACCACCTCAGACGCCTAAGGGACTTCAGACTGCCCTCCAAGGTACTGCGGAACTTCTACACCTGCACTATCGAGAGCATCCTCACGGGGAACATCACAGTCTGGTTTGGAAATAGCACCAAGCAGGACAGACAAGCACTACAAAGGGTAGTGCGTTCAGCAGAGCGCATCACTCACTCGGAACTTCCTGACCTGCAGACCACCTACTACAAGCGGTGCCAAACCAAGGCCAGGAAAATTGTGAAGGACCCCACCCATCCCAACAATAGACTCTTCTCTCTGTTGAGGTCAGGGAGGCGCTTCCGCTCCCTGAAGGCCAAGACAGAGAGGCTGAAGAGGAGCTTCTTCCCACAGGCCATTCGGGCCCTGAATCAGGGAAACTGATAAACTGTGGGGACCACCACCACGTAACATGACTGTATATCTGTACATCTGTATATATAGATTTAGATTTATACTCAATTAACCTGTTACAACAACTGTAGATATGGTACTATACAATGGATCTGTACATTCTGTAGATTGTGTACATATATACTCAACCATATACATTGTACATTGTGTATATAATCATAATATACATATATTGTACATACATTGTTAATATATTTTTGTACATACATAGAATATATATTTATCTGTATATATATTTTTTTCTCTATGCACCCCTGGTTCTCTTCCTCAGTTTGGACAGAGCACTCTCCACCATTTCACTGCGTGTTGTACTGTGTATGTGACAAATAAACCAAACTTGAAACTTGAAACTTGAAACTTGAGAATGAATACAAGAGTTAATTTAGTGTCTTGTGCAAGTCAATATAACAAGCTCATGGTTCATTGCAGGTGGAGCCACCGTCCTTGTTGATTGAAAACCTTAAGAAGCAGAAGCAACAGTCCTATTCCAAGCTAGAGAAAAAAGGCACAGGACTATCACACAGTAGACTCTGAAATGGAGGATCTCTCACATTAAGGTATGGCTATGCCGCCTTGACTTTTTACCTCCAGACATTCTTGTGTGGTTACTAGATTTTTCCCACATTCCATTAATTTTCTCAAGTAAATAAAGATATAGATGCAGTAATTAATTGAAGAGAATAGCTGGTGCCATCTTTATTCTGAGCTCAATGTTGCATACAGACGAGGTATTGTCCACAGAATGTCTAACAGTCTCAGGTGGGTTCAATCTTTATACATTTTCATCAAGTTACAAAACCATTTTTTTATTAAAATTGTATCTTTAGGTGGTATCCTGGCCTCAATGCGGGACTTGCCACAGAGGCCATATTTGGTCATTCTCACTTCCTGCTTACTTCAAAAGCCTAATTTGGTCTTTTACAATTCCTGCCATCATATTATTACATTAATAATTTCATTTTATTACCTCACTTGAGTACACCTCTGGCTGGATATTGAACCACTTGGTTGTAATCCTAAATGAATCATGAATGATGCAATCAAAAGATCACTGCTTGAAGCCAAGCAAAAAAGTTTGATTTTTCACATTCACAGACATGAAGAACCAGCAGGACGAACCAAGACTGATGTGAACTGTGTGGGAAAGTAGACTTTGCACATACTGTAGAACAAAACCGCTTTGATGAAGTTGTAAGCAAAGAGCTATTAAGAACATAAGCCTGTGTAAATCCTGATAAGCAATTGTAGTTCAGAAGTGTTTGAATATGTGTATTGTTTGTTTGTATTTTCACAGGCCAAAAACAAGTACTGATTAGCAAGATTTACTACCTCCCAGTACACCATTTCTTTTTACTGCCTGAGTAGATGTTGATGGAAGTCAAAAGGGCAACAGAAGCAACAGCCATCTGGTGGTTGCTTCCAGACTACCAGATCAGCTTGATATTCTCTATTGCCTCTCTCTGGCAGAAGACCCACCAGGTCATTCCACATTTGCATAGTTTTGGTGATGCTCTTTGCTTTGGCTTCAATGTCACTTTGGTGGGCTTCTTTGGGTGGGATGATTCCCCCGCTGAGAGTGTGCGGGCTGTTGTGGAGAGAGGATGTGTCTCCAGAGTCACATCCAGACCCACATATGGCCACCGCAACCAGAAAAGCACAGGTGAGGAAGGTAAGGCTTCTGAGAGCTACCAGCCAAGCAGGTGTGGACAGAAAAGAGGTGCTCTGTAGCAAAGAGAAAGGAAGCTGATTGCTTGGTATGTAAAAGGACAGAAACCTGGAAGCTGGTGTGGATAGTATGAAACCCACCAAAAATGAAAACAACAGCTTCATTTGGAAAAAAACAAAACAAAACAAAACAAAAAAAAACAAAAAACCCACAAAATGCAGCAAGAGAGAACAGGTCTTTGCTTATCTTAGATAAATCAATGTTTGAGATAATCAATGCTTAAAAAAGCATGGTAGCCAGGAACAAAAAAGTAACCAAAAGTATTCAAGGTGAAATGTGCAGTGTATTGGCTCAGTCATTTCAACTGCTCCCCATTTGTTTTATATCAATTTTCATCTCTGACAAGGAAGATGTGGAGGGGAACCTGGGAGGCTGTTGGACAGGGTAATGAAATGGATTGCAGGCTCAAACACTGTATGCACTTATATGCACTTGAAGGACAGTATTCACTGCAGTTCTGTGTACGCCTTTTTTTCTATCGTGACTTTGTATCAACCGGGAAGGAGCAACTGTCATTCACACCCAACAGGAATGCAGCTAGTTGTGACCTTGAGAATTCTTGGCTATGGAATCGCCAAAAAGTATCTTAAGCACTTCAGCACCATTCTAAGACAACCATTGACAATAATTACTCACCTTAATGAATGCTTTGTCTGCATCTTGGCTGCATCTGAGCTGGTGGTTGAAAAGCAGGGCCCGCAGCTGTCGGTTCTGGTGCTGGATGTCATACTGCTTAGCTGTCTGACAGGCCCGCACAACTCGTAGGTCTGTTCAAGGTGGCACTTGTACACCTCAATTTCCATCGTAATTGTCCTGTACAACCATTAAAAATTTGACAGAAGTTAAAAAACAGCAGAACGGTTTGTTACAACTGGAAAAAAATAAATAAGAAAATATTGTTTGTTGTTGTACATGAAAGTCAGAGAGCCATGAGGATAAGCCCTCTTGTCCAAAGTTCTGATCAGCAGTTATGACCTCCTAACACTGCAATCAAAATGCACGGGCAAAAGATGCATTACTAAAAAAATACTCTGCAGATCTGGAATTCATGTCACCACAGTCAAAGTTGAAGGCTTTGTTCGGTGAAAAGAAAACAAATGCATCAAAGTTGGCGTTATACTCAGTAAGAACTCAGTACAGTAAGAAACTGCAAAATACTCAGAGAACTCTGTGCATGAGTCAGTGGCTCAATAGTCCAACTAAAATCAGCCAGGACCACAGTTTAGTTGGGCTAAACATGAGTCAACTAAATCCTTAGTCAGAGAATGATATTCTGTCTTTGCTGCTTACATGATCAGCTTCTTTCAAATAGCCATGTAAACTTAGTCAACTTAGTTATTTAGGAATAATATCAAACTACATGTGGGCCATCAGATCGTGTTTGCCCTTGAAGACCCACTCACAATCTCTGCCCAAGTCAGAGACTATTTAGAGCTATGATCTTAATTCCAGCACTGGACATGCATTACCTTGCACAGTTTCACAACTCTGGCCCTGCAATGAACCCTGCATACGTCTTAACTAAGAAGGCAACAGTTCAAATGGAAAACCTACTTCCTTTCTGGGAGTGAAGGAAGCCAGCTGCTTGATCTTCAGTGTCTGGTTGAGTCTTGGGTGCATCAAGCACAGGGACACCAGCTGATACCCCATGGTTGAGGTGCTCCATATATTGTGCAAGGATCGGTTCGTTATAATCACCATTCTGCATTTTTTAACAGCAGGAACAGCATAAAATGGTTCAGTTAAGGGTGCATCATTGGAAGACTTTCACTAAAATATGTCCTCACCATGTCTCAAATACAGCAATACCTCTTAGAAGCCATTGTACTGCACACAGAATGGACAGTCCCAGCAGTTTCTGTTCCGATATGGAACCTCAGTGTTTTGATTACAGAAAAAGCAATTCACAATGGCATGAACTGGTTTCTTCCCATTGAATAGGGAGTTTATATATATAACTGAATTTGATCAAACTGTAGCAATGATTGTGAGCAAGGATCTTTCATTCTACAGCCTAAAAATGAAAGTGACAAATAAATGTATGTTACAAATAAACCAAACTTGAAAATTTATATGAATAGCTTCATGTTGAATATACACAGTTAATCAGTCATTAAAAACTACATTCTATTAATACAGAGTGTTTATGAAAGTTAATTTAATCTAATTAACAATAAATTAACAGTCGAATATTGTAGTTCAAACAGTCCAATATCTGTAGTAATGGCTTAACTCATTTTGCTTATTTAGAGAGAACGATCAATTTGAAAACCCACAGGTTTGTGAATTTGGGTCTCTAAATCATACAAAAGTAGGTTTTCTATTGCTGAACAGTTAGCTAGCTAACAAACTACCAGCACCTAAACGATCAAAGTTGAAAGCTGAACAATGAAATGGTTCCACAAGGAATGGTTTATAGCCCCGAGTTTGACACTCGCTGACCTCAACTATTAGCTAGCTAACTAGCTTATCGCTGTGATAAAGCGATACAATCTTTAGCAATGAGGACATGAATAAAGTATCCTTTACAATTTTCACAATATTGTGAAAATTTAATTTGCTGGCATTGGAAGTTATTAAATATTCACAATATCAATAATACTTCCTTGGCTCACAGAATCAGACATTACATTTTTGCTGTTATGGCAGCTGTTATAAAGATCATATTTATACAGAACGCTGTTCAGTTAGTGCTAGTATTGACGAAACATTGCATAACTAATAGCGGTACAGAGACAGAAACATCATGTGTTCAGATGAATAACTGGATGTGTGTGAGACAGTCTGTGAGAGGTTTGCATTTGTGTGTGTTGCATGACTATGAGTGGAAAAACCATATAAAGGTAAAAACATTACCTCTGCAACAAGGATCTCTTCTATTTGAAGGAAAGGTTTAAGTTAGACACAGTCTCCACAGAGTAAGTTAAATCTGTCTGTGTTAAGACCAGTTGACATATCAGTGGTTTATCACTGATTATGCCTGCCACTGAGATACCACAAATTAAGGACTCCAGATTCCAAGACATAGAGTTGTGCAGTGTGAGCCATACATCAATTTGAAAACTTCAAGTCACGTAATGTGTGCATGGCCACTGAAATACCACAAATTAAGCACTCCAGATTCCAAGACATAGAGTTGTGCAGTGTGAGCGATACATCAATTTGAAAATTTGAAAGTTACGTAATGTGTGCATGGCATAAGCATATCAGCAGATCCCAAAAACATTTGCTATCAGAAATGATTTCATCATAGAAAAAAACTACAAATTCTAGACTTGAGAATGTGAGCATCAATCCCAGTAACACTCACATACTAAAAGAGCACTCTACCACTTGAGCTAGTTCTCCTAGAGTGGGACTTGTTTGCAGATCGGACAAAAGCTGAAGACACAGTGGAATGGCAATTCTCTAGGAGATCATACCAAATTCTGATATGCTATGCAAACACTATAAAATGTGAGCTATGTTCGATCTGGCAGCCGATGCCTAGGTCCCGCAGGAGTCTGCCTATGTTCAGTTAGAACAGGCATCAGTAAGACAATACTCGCTGTACTCACTCATTATCTTAATACTGTTCATTAAATTAAGTCAGCGGTTTATATTGAGTTTACGTCATTTGGTACGACGACTCTACAGTCTTGAATTGATTTCTGCAGTGTAATATGGATATAAATGTTAAAATGTTCTATTACAGAACACGACACCTATTGCGTTTTATATTTTATATTATATCTCTGATATGACCACTGTAACATAAAGTTGCGGTTCTAAGTACGTGAAACATTTTGATCGACTGAAATGTAGATGTATGTACATGCAATATATTTGTGAGAATGTAAATCAAACAGCTATTCTTATTCTTATGGCTAGCTAAATAGATTGCAATTTCGTCGTCTTCAAGGCATGGCATAGTGTTTATTCATTCTTTGGCATACAAAATGACGCCTTTTCACGTTGTGGAACTACAAATATGGCGGCCTTTTTTCTTTAGCGTTTTAATGACGTAAAAGCAGAGTCGCACCGTACAGTCGGGCAGGAGGATCTGGACTCATTTATTTCTTCGTATCTTCCGCCATCTAGCGGTCAATAACGGGTAGTCGACTTGATTTCTATCGCGTAATACTTTGGATATAAATGTTTCAATTTCCTGTTGCAGAACAGACAAAGTATAGTCAACCAGTTCTAACCTTTAGATCAAAACTTGAACTTCAAAGTAGGTGAATCTATTCCCTTAAACCAATCAGATCACAGTTAATTTACATAACATCAATGCTTTGAGTGCTTTAGATATGAGAACATCACAGTGATCTTTCTGCTCACACATCAGTCAGTCTATAATTCTGTATTATGTGTTTCTATAGCTTCCAACTTTCATGAGTTCCTTGAATCTGTGGAGAAAAGTGCAGATCAATGTAGTTTCTTATTTGTGAACATTTATACATTCATTGTAATTTATTTATCATTTAAATGTTTTATTACTTTTAATTTATAGACATAAGGACACAGAAAACAGTTCATATACTGAATGAATTGTTACAAGGTAATATTTTCTAGACTGTGTTTACCATATGTTTTTATTTCTAAACGTTAATGCAGTGTGTTAATCTGTCACACCGAGGCAGAAGGGGTGAATCTGATATACCCCTCTTCCATTGTCAACTATTCAGAGTCCTCCAGTGGAGCTCATACAACTAAAGAAACACATACAGAGGTCACTGGAGGTTCTAAGTTACATCTAAAGTGGTCTAGTTGTGACGTTGCGAGGATAAGCAGGATGCGGGGACGAGGCACGATGAAACGCACTTTTGTTTTTGCAAACATGCAAAACATACAACAAAGCTCAAACACTATGCACATCTCAAACACCAACACACGTACTATGACACACGAGACATATATACACCCAAGCCGATTACACATAACAGAGAACAGGCGAACGACACGAGAGGGTGTGGCAACACAGACGAACACACACACACCAAGATCTTTGAGGAGGGGGCGGGGCTACAACATGACACTAAGCCTGTACACACTGTTCCAACACTACCCTGTAGGGCACCATCTCCATGGAAGTATATTTTTAAAAGCATGTTTGATAACCATATTTATACTGGAACAATTTAATCAAATGAGTTGTGTTTTTTGGTCCTCTCTAAGACGGTTCGGATGCCGATATTCAGATTTGAGTCTGAGCAAGTTGAGAAAGCCACTGTGAGTGTTTCTGGGTGCTCTGGAGGAACACCCAGAAGTTGTACACCTGCACCATGCCTGAGACCCCTCTGCCCCTGACACAACTGCCCAGGAATGTGGGCATGTACCTAGACTATGAGGATGGACAGCTGTCTTTCTGTTACATACTAATATATCTACATATTTATCGGAAACCTCTGGGAGAAGAAGCTGTATCCCCTCTTTGCGCTGCTGGACAGACACACTTATGACACTGTACTCATCAAAAGCAGCACCAGAGATGCACTGAGTCATATCCCACTACACACCTCTCAGACCAGCTTGTTTGCACATTTTGTCATAAAACTTAAGATGTCATTTGTTGCTGTTATATATAAAATTACCAAATTAAAAAATAAATAAATCAAAAAGTACTTGTGGCTAGAGAAGCACAGCCAATCACATAAACAAGATATAATGTCAGTAATGTTTGCGGCAGGTGTTTCAAATGTGCCCAGACTCATATTCAAAAATATCCATGTTTCAACAGTTTGAAGGTGGCCATGACACTAACAGTCTGGTGGAAATTCCACAAGATATCAAACTCCACACTCACACGAACTATTCATTCTCCCATTTGGAACAATCCAGGCTTTACCATGAACAAAAATATTAAACTTTACATCTTGGATAGAAAAAGGCATTACAAACCTTAAACATATTTATCCTAAGACTTGTTTCATGTCACGCCCACAACTAGCCCCAAAATATGCTATAGAAAGCCCCCAGTTCCTACAATACCATCAGCTAAGATCACCTATGTGTTCAAAAATCAATTCTGATACCTACATCCATATCAGAATTTATAAACAAGCATTCTTAATACAAAAAATCTATTATCTAAGATATACAAAATAATAGTGAAATCAAATCTCACAGTTACTCTCCCATCGAGACAATAGGAGGAACATTTATTACTATGCCCCCGACGCTGCAGTTTGGATTAAAATGTGTAATAATAATTACCACATGACAGCAACACTAACCTACAATGCATTCAGTACAAAATAATACAGAGTACATTATACTACACATTGGATGTTTAAAATTGGTTTCACAAGCTCAGCAATCTGTACATACTTTACTCAAATCACAGTTGACGATTACATTCACGCCACGTGGCAGAGCACACCTATCAAGCAATTTTGGCAAGTCGTCATCAAGTTCGAGTTCAAGTTCAAGTGGTTTTATTGTCATTTCAGGTATATATACACAAGTACACAACAAAAACGAGACAACGTTCCTCCAGGGCCATGGTGCAACATAAAAACAACAGTGCAACAGACAACATGCTACACAAGTGCAAACAGTCCAATATAGTGCATCACCAACATATCCCATGCTTTAAATAACCATATCCATCCAACACCATCTTTATGTCTCCTAGGAGACATATCATCAACCAATATGACAGGATACTATGTATAACATTATTATATTGATATAATAAAAATATTCTTGCAAAAAAACAACAAACAAAAAAACATATTCATGAACTGGAAAACAAAAAATAATATTAGTGTCACCCAATAGAAAAATCTATTGATAGAGTATATATATCAATCGAATAATTCTCAGAATTAATAAATAACAGAACCAATAATCCAGACTGGACACCTTTGATAAAATCCATACAGAGCCAATCCATAAACGCTAAATATCACACTCTAATACGTGTACATATACAATCCAACATACATGTACTCACACATAACCATATACATAGATACATACATACATACATACACACACACACACACACACACACACACACACACACATCATTCCTGTAATGGTGCAGATGGCGAATACTTAAAAATATTATATATACATTTTGCGTTTGTCTGTTCATCTGTCTGTCTTATTTTTAATAATAAAGCTCTAAAGGTCCACTGATGGGGGGTAATAAATTCATATATTTATTTCTTCAGATTTCTAACTCTGAGAGAAAAAAAACGTCCTTTTACAAATTGCACCTCGTTGTGGACCTCGGCTAGGTTTACATTCCAGGTGATTATTTTTAAGTTATAAATAAAAATAAAGTGTAACAGTTCCCGATGAGGCGGTGTGGTGGTAGCGGGCCAAAAAATCAAAATCTTCAAAATGTCGCATGTAATTTACTCTAAATAAAAATATTTAGATATGATTTACATACGAGTTCTATTTTTTGGCCTACTAAATGTATACTTTAAATACATTCATTAATTAGCACAGATAATATATCTGCTCTTTATACTTGGATTTCTAACCTACATATTTAAACATTTAACTGATGTATTTATTTCTGCAGATTTCTAACTCTGAGAGAAAAAGACGTCATTTTACAAATTGCACCTCGTTGTGGAACTCTACTAGGTTTAATTCCAGGCGAGTGTTTTTAAGAGGCTAGATTTGTACTCACAAGCTGCGATGGTGGTTTTTGCATAGCTTCTAAAAGAACAGGCTGTGGTCAGGGTGGAGTGAATCTTTGATAACCAAGATTGTTGTTGTTTTGGCCTTCGAATAGACAATGGCATTACCCAGTGTCAGGTCTTTCTCAGTAAACTGCAGAGAATGATATAGAGGGCAAGAAATGGTCAAGCACAGTTTAATTGGGTGTGTGTCTGTGAAAAACACTACAGCTCTCTGATACATTTTTGGTTCAAGATTTAATCATCATGCAAATGATTGTGATTAATGCTTTGTCTGTTTGATTCAAATATTATACTATAAACCTAATATTTGAATAGGGTTGGCAACTTTCTAGATCCGATTACTACATGTGTGTGAAGTACAGGTGCTGTAGCTATACGGTATACAATTGTCCACAGTAGCCTAATTATAATATATACAACCAAAAATGCATCTAAAATAAACACCAGAAACCTGGACTAAGGGTGATGTACATAAGTGCATTAATTCTAGGTAGGACTGCTCAATAGGTAGGATAACAGCAGAACAATTGTCCCACCATATAAGCAAAATGAGAGCCTGCTAAGGCCGCCAAGAGGGTGCCAAAGACCATGTATTTATTTCTATTTGTTTTTTACCAATGTTATGTCAGTGGCAGCTCAGATTTCTGCATAGGGGCCCACACAGGCTTGGGCCAGCCCTGGTATCACGGTGTCGTGCACTGGAAAACCATCAAGCCTGTTGACTATGCTATCAGTGTTGTTCATGTAACTGTGCAAATAAACTGCAAACACAATTACTTTTAGAAGTATCATCCAGTTTGTTTTCACAATTGCCAAAATGTAATGAATCACAGCCAGTGTTCTAAAACAGAGCTGGAATGTATTCCTGGCTGATGTGCCCTGTTTCTGGTTATATAAAAAAAAATAAATAAAAAAAAAAAAAATTGGTGGATGAATTTTCAATGAAAGTGCTTCACTCAGCAGCCATTAATGATTCTTATATCCAGTATGAATAAATTGAAATTCCTATCCTCGTATCAGGTGCAGCAATTATGTGTAACAATTGTGAAGCAAAAAAGCAAAAGCAAAATTGTAATATAACAATATAGGTAATATAGAACTTGATCTAATGATATTAATTAGACTATGCAAATAACACAACTACTTCGGTAGCACATCATTTATGCCTGTTGAATAGGCAGTTTTCTGCTTTGCAGATACTTGAAATCTTTTACAAATCTTTCCCCAAATCCAGTAGGAGCTGCCTTTTACATTAACATGCCAGGATACACACTCACTGGATGTTTAATCTTTCTAGTGGTTAAGCTATATTCTTATAGTCAAGAAAGATATTTTTTAATTATTAATCAGTTAAAAGGATTTCTTACTGTAGGCCTATTATAAACAACATGGAGGAAATAAAAATAAAAATACTTGAGTTAGACAGTGGACACAGGTTGCTAATAAATCAAGTAAATGAAACTGGATGGACTGCTTAATTATGTAACAACACAACATTTATGGCGACGAAGATGTTTCACACATATACATTCTTACGTGATGCTGACCTCGATATCCATATTTCACATTGATACTGTAACACTATAGATGAACCTAAACCTCACATTCTCGTCACGTTGATAAGCTTTTTGAAAGTTTGATCATGATCAAAGATCATGATCTTTGTTTTCTAAGTGTGTTTCCAAATTGCCTTTGACTGCTGTATGCCTAATTGCGGCATTTAGCACCTCATTTCGTCTCTAATTTTTGACATGTACTCTTGACATAAGTCTTGCATAAATGGAAAGTCGATCAGCCCCCATTTAAAAATGGTAAGCTTTTACTGTCACGTTAATAACATCACGCACACGCACACATAATGCTTCGACTGTCCAACACTTTAAATATCTTTTGCACATTATGGAGTGTGAGCATAGTTACCAGTTCCCTTCATGCAAAAGGGTTGTCTTAGGTTACTGTAAAGTCTAATGCACATTTGGAATTATTAAAAGTAGTTTATAATCAATACGAAATTTTACTGGGAGACAAAGTAAAGTAGCTAAGATATGATTGATGTGATCAAATTTTCTAGCTCTATTAAGAACTATGGCTGCTGCATTTTGAACTCGCTAGGCACTTTAGGCACTTAATAGCACAGCTAGATAGTAAGGGATTACAGTAGTCCAATATTGAAGCAATAAATGCATGGACTACCTTTTCTGCATTATGTGTGGAGAACATGCTCCTAATCTTTGAAATGTTTCTAAGGTGGAGAAAGGGGGTCCTAGAAACATTATTTATTTACGTGAGCTTCGAACGAGAGACTGGGATCCATAACTCCAAGATCTTTAACTGTTAGAGAAGATGTGATTGGGAGACCATTGAGGTTCATTGAGTAATTAGAGAGTGGAGACGTAGCTGACTCTGGGCTTAATAGAAATACCTCTGAATGTCTCTGAATGTTAGAAATTAATTAAAAATACTAATGTCAATGTATTTACAACGCATGTATTTAGGACGTAATTTTTTCAATCACAACAAAATATGTTGTTGTATTTTTTGCATTATGCTTACTACAGAATTAACAGTCAACTGTTCAGTGACTTTGCATGCAGAGTTGTAACACTGCTTATTACTAGAACTGTGGCTAGAATCAAAATCAACGCTAGTGTCGTTCCTAAATCCCCAATCAGCTAGTCGTAAAGTTAACATTCAAATAGAAAATAAAGATGCAGACTTCAGAATTAGTTAAAGAGAATAGCTGAGAGAATAGAATAAATTATCCGTTACTACCCCTGTCTTTTATCATCCCTCCATCCCTCCATCCCATGCCATCTTCCTCTATTATTTGCTTTTCTATTTTGTTCTGGTATCTCCTTATCTCTTTTTAAAAAAAACATTGGCCAAAAGACTAACGAAAACACTGACATACTTAAGACCTTTAATATTTTTTTAAAATATAACATTAAAAGGAGAATGTTACTTATTTCACCCTGACTGTCCACTTATATATCTGTTTTGAGTATGATTTTCCTTGTTCAAGTGAAAACAGTAACAAATGTAGCATGCTTTGATAAAATCCATCCTCATGTAAAAGATGTATTGTCCCAATCATAGTAAGTGAAAACTATGACATAAAAAACTTTCTTTACCTAATATAAGCAGGCAATTATCTTTTAATTTGACCTACCCCAGTAAATCACGGTATCTAAGTTGATGAATAACAGGAATAATCACAAACTTCTAATGAAGCAAAGTAATATATAATTACAATTATAAAGGACTAATTTGGTTTGTCTCCCCCAAAGCCATTAGAATGTTCTTTATATAACAAGTGAAAATGACCTACACCAATGTGATATACAAACCAATCCTGCTTTTATTACACAGAAGAGCTGAGCAATTATGGGGAGGCACCCTAAAAAGTTGAGGGTGGAATTACCTGTCAATAAACAAAGTACAGAATAGAAAAGCAAAACTATTCTGTTGCATCGTCTTTGAAATGACTCTGCAAGGAAAATGTTGATATGAATAAATGCTTGCATTCCTTTCTGATACAAGTCAAAAAATATCTTTAAAGTGGCTCAAACATAAGAACTATGTGCATTCCTTCAAAAACATATACAAACCAATGAAAAAATCTCCCCTAATATGTTTATATACACAAGTGTCTGTGGGAGCCCCAAAGCTATATTATGCATTCAAATAACAAAATATATATCACAGTCCCTACAAAAAATGAAAGTAAAAAAGCTAACAAACAACAAAAAGGGGAAAATCATAAATGAAAATATCCCAAAAATAATTTACTAATGTCATGTTTGTAAGCAGCCCTGCTTTCCTGCTTCCTAAAATGGTGACATATTTTAGGTACTCAGGCCACTGGAAACAAAAATATACACAGCAGTTCTTCCACACATTTAGAGGAACCTGATTTTTTGTTAGATAAATATGTGTCGGTTATGACCGTTAAAAAGACCTGAACAAAAAAAAATGTTTGGATTTTTATTCGCTGTCACCTTTCATCACGGGCAACATAAAAATTCACACTACTGCAATATCGCTAACATGTTACTGGCATGCGAATAAGACACCTGAGCACAGAGAGAAACCCAGTGTTATGACTACAGTTGACATTGGAACTAGCTAGATAGCTCATATTAAGACACTTCTTTGGAGAACACGTGCTAAAGTGTTTTCCCCACAATCTATATGCATAATTTATTTGCCAACTGTGACCAGAGAGAGAACATACCTTACTCACAGCCTAGGACATGCATGGATTTTGATGAGGACTGCATATGCCTGGGATCAATTCAAACACGTCATGACGATGATATAAAACCTGATGAAACAAGCTTGACAAGCAGCAGTTCCGTTTTTCCGTGAAAGTATCAAGCACAGATGAAGACGTTTCTATGGTTATCTCGGTTTTATAAATATTAGCCTATAGAGTTGGGCTTAGTACGTGAATAAAAGATGGAATTAAACATGCATAAATTACGGTGTCCTGGAAAACCCATCGTGCTGCAAATACACAAAGCATATTCATCAAAGTGGTAACACACTTTAGAAATGCGGTGCAAATTTAGAAAACGCATACAACTTCAGGAACAAATCCTGTCACAACACAACGGAAGTGCAGTTTCCGGAGGACACGGAAAGGGGCGGACTTCTATGAGATTAGCGTGAAGTCTATTGGAAGTAGTGACAACTGAGTAAAAAGGGTTGTTGTTTTTTCCAGTTACCACGGTGTTATCAAGGGTAGGTATGTGATACAGAATGGAAGACTGACCTATTCTTGCCTATTTATTTATACATAAGGCAGCCTTAAAAACATGGGATGGAAATCCCATTTAACAAAATATGCACTGTTTTACAGTCAGAGTGAAATAAGTAACATTCTCCTTTTAATATATATATTTTAAATGTTAAAATTCTTAACTATGTCAGTTAAGCTGCCAAAAATGCCCCTTTTGAAATTTGTATTTCTAATGTCACAAGAACACTTTATTGACCTATCTCTGCCTATTCAGCCTATAGAGGTTTAGCACACCCACTTAAATTGCCTTTCTCAGGCATTTCAGCTCTGAGTACCTTTTGAATGAAGCACAATACAGGGCAGCCAATCATAAAGGAGCTCATTTATCTTACATCCGTCTCAAAGGTGCAGTAGCAACAGGTGCCTGTTGAATTCCAAGCGATATCTATAGAGGTTGGAAATTGGTTGTGTAAAAAAAAAAAAAAACAGGCTGAAAACGAGTCGTTTCCGCTCTGTGAATTGGGAGAAAGGGACAGTGTGTGGAAGCCCAACCCCAGTCATATAGGTTTGCTTCTAACAGTACCATTACCATCACCCACTCTGGTGCACTAGTTTGAGTGTATTAGAACTAGTAGCAATGCTGAAGCATTACATGTATCTATAACAAATATTCTGACCATGATGAAGTGATAGGTTTGTTAAGGCAAACTGTGTATGCAATACATGTTGCTTAGGTCACTTGCTCTAATTGTACACAACTCTAAAGCTACACAACTGTACATTAGTTAAAGTCTACACAGTGTCAGTCATGTGAAGTACAACTGAAAGTTCCCCTGTTGTATTCTTCCAACAATCAAGTTCTGCGTAAGTGGGGGCAAAATAATATGAGCTTCACATCAAAGAACATTTTAAACAAATGGACTGTATGTACATCTTTTTTTCTAATGTTACAATTGGAGTCTAAAGTTATATCTCTTATCAGTGGAGGATGCACTTGCTCAAACCTTTCCTTTAGATTCCTTTTGTACACACTACAGACTGTGACCTCGAGATGCTTGAATGAATGTTGAACATTCACACTTGTGTATGAGTGCCGATTGTTAGCTAATGCATCATGATGAGCCTATCCTTTTTGAGTTACTTACTGAGATCATTCTCATAGCAAGTTCATTACACCTTGTGTACTCGATGTAGTGCGGTGAGCAGTTTCAATCTTAGTTACAATCTTAGTTATCAAAGACTCACTCCACCGACCAAAGCCTCTTCTCTTAGACAACATGACAAAACCATCGCAGCTTGAGAGCAAAAATCGAGCCTCGTAAGAGGTGTTATGTTCCATAGGCAGATTGACATCTTAATGCGATACACATGAATTTTCTTTGCATACATGTACATTGCACTTGTAATGTTTCTGATATTGCTTCTCTCCTGAATAGCTCAGTCAGTAGAGCATCAGACTTTTAATCTGTGGTCCCTGTTCAAGTGAAAATATTGTTCTTTGCCACTAAAGTGCGCTTGAGAAGTTTCTTGAAATACCTCTAGATCAACCTAAGTCAAGGGACAGGACCCTGTTGCCTTGAGCCTTGCCGATTAAACTGACATTTCACATCCGTTTCCCCCAGCTGTGATGCTGTGCATTGGCTGTCATCCCAGGTTAGGCTAGCTAGTTCTGCTGGCAAGCTTGAAATATCAAAATCCTCCTACTTAAAAAAAAAAAAAATCACTTCTGAGCCTATCCTTTTTGAGTTAATTACTGAGATCATTCTCACAGCAAGTTCATTAGACCTTGTTCACTCATTGTAGTTCGGTGAGCAATTTCTATATTGGATGAGAGAAGGAGCAGACTTGTTCAAGTCACAGAATCCATTCACACTTAAACAACAGGAGCTTGTCAGTGGAGGGTATACTTGCTCACACCTTTCTTTTCAATTCCTGTTGCATAAGGGAATAAGGGACAAGGGAAGTCATTTTGGAACAAACCTGTGAGGCAACTGTCTTTGAGGCAAAGTGTCTGTATCCAGGGAAGAACATGTGCATGTTCAAGTGCTTGCCCTGTACTTCATTCTCTGAAGTTTACTGAGAAAGACCTGACAGCAGTTGAACACGTTTGGTTGTTGTCTGCTACCTTGTCTCTGTCTCTCTCTGTGTTCGCATGATAGGCACCACTGCATGCCATGCACCAGGCCTCCTTTCTTGTGAGGCTGTCCCTCATGACATCTATGGAGTGCATAATTGAAGACTAAGTGAAAGGATTCCCTTAAGATCTGAATACCTTTGGTTGTTGTCGTACATCGTCTCTGTCTCTCTCTCTATGTGTTAAATGCAAACTGCTCAGGTCATGGTTTTGACAGCTTCTAGTATTTTCACTAGATCCAAAGCAGTGTCAAACCTGTTTTTACATTTAAATGTTTTCACTTGGTTTTACATTTTAATGTTAACAAAATAAGAAACAATACACATTATAAATGTTAGATAGCTACATATTTGTACTTCTTGTACAAACTAAGAAAATAATAGAACACTAATTTAGTTCTGTGACATATTGACACCTGAGCAAGACATGGGTGAGGGATAAAAAGGCAGGATATTAGTCACACAAAGCACTGCCAAAAAGTTTTAAAAACACAGATGTGGGGAAGCTCATGAAGACAGGCTCAGCTTTAGTCCACAGTATGCTAAATGGGAAACACTGGAGGATGGTACATGAGGGGTTTAAATAGGGAGAGAGTTAATTAGAAGCAGGTGATCGTGATGGTTGATAAGTGTGTGATTGTGAACCGAGCAGTGGTCGTGGTAGGTGATTTGTGCGGATATGTGTGTACGTGTCTGTGTCTGCGTTCCTGGTTCGGTGCGGACCAGAACCTGACAACTTGTTTCCACTTGATATCAGAATTAGTTGAAGAGAATAGCTGGTCCTGTCCTTTATTGCAACTTAAATATAAACATGCTTTTGAGGGACCCTCTGGAGAATGTCTGAGGGGTACACAAGAGTTTAATTCTTATAAACTTTTTCAAGGGCAATTATGTAAACAACCCTCCTTTTTTTCCATATTGTTCTTTGAAGTTTCCACCATTATGCTCAAATTACACATGACATTATAAAAGCTAGTCACCTATGAACCTGCGGGCTTATATAGAAGGGAAAATAAACTATGGACTATTTGTGCTCTGCATTCTTGCGTATTTATTTATGCTAGGCTGTACATAATGCAGCCTTAAAAACATAGGATAAAAATCCCCATGTAACACAATTCAGGTTCTGTCTAAATACATGGCTAGCTAGCTAGTTATTTTACAATCCCATTTAGAACATATATCGTCGTGAATGTCCTGAACAAAACACGCTGTACCTAATCCCCATAAATGACATATCTCTCACTGAATAAAAACTTGTATGCTTCAACAGTATACAGTGGTAGAAATGGTGATCACCTTTAAAAGGATTTCTTACTGTAGGCCTATTATAAACAACATGGAGGAAATTAAAATAAAAATACTCGAGTCAGGTGTCTGTTGAATTCCGAGCGATATATATATAGAGGTTGGAAATTGGTTGTCTAAAAATGAATTGTGATTGTTAAGTCACATAGATGTAAGTGGACATGAAGGGAAAAAATAGTGTGGGTGCCAAGTATGGTGATTGTATTTTTAAAGCTGTAGGAAATGTTACATTCAGAATGTTTGTGAGGCAAAAAAAAAAAAAAAAGATATAATTACTATCCATGGTATAATTGACTGTGTTGCAGACAACATAGGCAGGGATTAGACTGAAAAATGTCAGAGTATTTTTAATGCTCTTTATTGCTGTCATCAGAGGTTATGCAGCCATATCCTCCCGAGCAAGTACGGCTTCTAATCCTAACAGTTTGGCCGCCTGCAGACACAAATAAAGTGTTGAGCAATATTTAATTACATCTACTTGAAATGCATATTTAATTGCATTGTTAGTATTTATGGAAAACAAGTGTTAGGATTGCTCTGCTCCATTGCAGACTTTCTCACTCTAGCAACTGTGGATTCCATCTCCTCAATCAGTTGGCCCATATCATATTCACAGGAACCATATTCCATCTTTATAAAAGAATTCAGTTTCACCTCCAACTATGAAGAGAAACAGTGTTAAGCAATATTTAATTACATCTACTTGAAATGCATAGTTCATAGCATTGTGAGAATTTATGGAAAACAAGCGTTAGGATTGCTCTGCTCCACTGCAGACTTTCTCACTTTAGCAAACACGGCTTCCAGGTCCTCAATACACTTATCCCTCTCATTGATATTCAAATCTTTAGGTTCCACCTGTAGATATGAGTAGAAATATTGTTGAACAGTATTTAAATACATTTAATTGAAATATGACTTTAATTACATTTTGATACATTTGTAATTTATAATTTGTATTGGACTGGAAAGGAAACAAATACAATTTTTATCGCATAGCCATAATCACATAGCCTGCAGGCCTAATGATGTAAAAATGTGCCCCCAAACATCAAATGTTCAGCAGAAATAACAGGACCTGACACACTAAGGTACCGTAGACCCATTCAAATTGTGCTATTGGAATAATAAATTCCAATGCATTCAGTCATTTTAGCTAGTGTTGATTTTGATTCTTGCCACAATTATACTAATAATCAGTGTTACAACTCAGCATGCAAAGTCACCGAACAGTCGACTGTTAATTCTATAGTAAGGAGAATGTAAAACAAACAAACAAAAAACCCACCAACAGTATTTTTTTTTTCCTGTAACTGACAAAGATTGCATATGCTAAATGTATGTGTCCTAAATATATTCTAAATACATTTACATTAGTGTTTTTAATTAATTTCTCGAACATTTGTTGAAATGCATTTGTAATTTATATTCAGAGACATTCAGTGTACTTAAGTACAAGCATTCAATTAGCATCACTGTTCACCATAGCTGTTTTTCCATTTTTTGTGGCTTTTGTCCATTGCCACAGTATGGCTTTAAATCATTTGTCTTGGTTCTACTTTACTTACTATGGCTGATTGAGTTCTCTCGGTAGTGAAGTCCTTCTTCATTAAACGCTTTGGTCTAGTAACTGTTTAAAAAGTAACAGAAAATGTCTTATTAGCGTTGTATAGATACTTAGAACACTGCTACGTAGATCTCTCTCTCTCAGACAGACACACACACACACACAGTTCATCCAAGAAGTCATCCTCTATTCTGGAAGGGTTCTGGGCTCGTGTTTTTTCGTTTTTCTTTTTCCCATATTTACCAAATATCCCGTGCTTTTCCTTTTCATATTTCTCAGAAGGAACATGTTCCTTGCGTCTTGGATTGCAATTGTAACTACCGCACTGACCCATAATAAATTTAGTGTACCCGTTATCTGTGATCTGTAGTCTAAAAATGGGTCACAGAAATTGTTCATTTGAAAAATCTGTTCTTTGACTACATCATATTCGCTTAATTGATGCGGCTGCATTATGACATCACACGCCACCCACTGAAATAAAAGCTGAGGATGTCATTGCAGAGGTAGGAGGAGCCAGAGTAGAATATTACAGAATATTACATTGCTTGAATAGTGGCTCTGTCTGCCCTGGGGGTATTATTGAAACCCAAAGGCTGAAAGGATGGGGAGAGAGAGAGAGAGAGAGCGAGCGAGCGAGCATGTGTGAACATATTCTTGTCACGGTACGCCCCCCCCCCCCCAAACGTCTCCCCGTGTGTGTTTGCTTGTGTGTGTGTGTGTGTGTTCATCCGTGTGGCCATGCTCCCTTGTGTTTCACGGCTGCCCTTCATTGTGTTGTTATTGTTTGCGTATATAAGTCCTTTGTGTAAACGTTAACGTTGTCAGTGTTTGATCCCACGATAGCCTTAGTGCTACGTTGTCTTCCATGTCTCTAAATAAACATCGTTATATGCATCATTGCTCCTCTTTTGTATCCTGCCAAGCCTCCCTGTGTTACAATGATGGTAAAATTGGATAAAATACTAGATCATAGATTGCAGTCTGAAGTACTTTTGACCTGCTGAGAGTTAGCCTGATTTGACTTAGCCTGTTCCTAACCTTTGTTTAGTATGTTGCATAAAAGCTCATGGAAATATTTCAGATGTAATATACATGTAACTGACCTAGTAGAGCAAAATTACAGAATTGTAAGGAGGAAGTGACGTTCTTGGGGCATATCATTAAAGGGGAAAATACACACAAGCTGTCTCAAAACCGACCACAAGCCATAATTTCGCTACCTAAACCATAGTGGCATACTCCCCTCTTACTGTTTTAGTCCCACACGCATTACATCGAATACTGCAGGACCAAAGAGTGTCACACTTATCAGCCCAGTGGTAGCTGAGATACCACACCACCCTCTTAGATATGCCTAATATAACTGTCAAAAGGTGTATAACACTGAACCCAGCTACACTCCTTCCTAGGGAGGAGGATGGAGATCCACAAGACTGCACAGCAGTCTTAGCTGAAGTATATATACCGCGGGTTGATCTCTTTGAAGAAGCCATAAGTAACCCAGACCTATGCCTCTATGTGGATGGGTCAGCATGCAGGGACGACACAGGGGTCAATAGGGAAGCATACGCGGTAGTAACAGATCATGAAATACTTAAAACAGAAGTATTACCATCCTCCTATTCAGCGCAGGCTGCTGAACTAGTAGCACTGACGGAAGCATGCAAACTAGCTGCAGACAAAACTGTTAATGATTTTGGAGCCATATGGAAACATAGGCAATTCCTGACAAGCTCGGGTAAATATATTAGACATCACCATCTTGCTAGAAGCCATTTCGCTGCCAAAGACAATTGCAGTTGTTAAGTGTGCAGCTCACAGGACTACAGAAGACCAAATCAGCAAGGGGAATACTTTTGCAGATAGAGTAGCAAAGGCAGCTGCAACTAAAACCGCTGTGCAAGCAATACAGGAAACCGCTGCTACCCCGCAGGCCACATTATGGGAAATTCAGTCAGGGGCTACCGCCACTGAAGGCACCAGGTGGAGACAACTAGAACCTCCTGTTAACAACCCACGCTGCTGTCAAAATAGAAGGACGAGGAACCTGGGTACATCACACACACCGTAAGAAGGCTCCGACACCAGCCCCAACTCCAAGCAGCAGCACCCAAACAGACTAGGTCAGAACTGTGTTGAGTAGGGTGTTAAAGGCAAGGCCTACCCTTTCGACACTCGGAACCGTCAAGAGACGGTAGAGAAAATCAGACACAGCTAACGCAGTCAGAACATAGACTGAATATTAATATGGATGAAGAATCCCATGACTTATGAGAAGACTTGTTACCATTTCAGGGTCCCAACGCCACTGAAGCAGAATGATTAGCAGCTAAATGCCAACAAAATACAGCGTGTATGTCAGCCATTGTGCATGCCCAACATATCGAGCAAGAGTACCTGGTGTGCCAGCACACCAGTGTTCCAAGGACTGTAATCCCTCTGAAAAACGCAGACGTAGGAGAAGTGAATATGACAATCTCTATGTGCCAGGTTATTAACCAGACCTCAAACTGTCCCAGTCCCACTAACCCCGCACCACCGAAAATGATGCTGCATGTGGCAGCTAGTAAGGGTGAGATATTTGTATAGCAGATGAAGCAGCAGGTGCCGGAAGTCTGGTCCAGATGCATCGATTATGTGCAGGTGCACAGCAATGGCACTTGCAGTGACTCCAATAGCAGTTCCCTGTGGAATTGCTCCATGACAACCCTGCAGGGGTATTGGAATGTAATGTGGGTCGGTGGTTCGGTGGCCTATGGTGAATTGCCACAGAACTGGACTGGTTGTTGTTATCCAGCTGTAGTGCGCCCAAGGACGCAGGTGTATACACTTCCCCATGCCAAGCAGCACAGGGTGAGGAGAGACATAACCAGCACAGACTATTGTGGTAGAATTCTGAGGGACCCATGGACCACTCCGGGTGAAACCATTGGTTGGTCCCTTTTCCTGGGCGGTGGCACAGTAGCAGCCCTGCAAAAGATCAATGGCTTAGCTTATCAGTTACTGCAAGTAGTTAATGACACCTTAGCAGCAATAGGTGCCTTAAAGATAGAACAACAAGTGATAAGGGCAGCAGTGCTTCAACATAGAATGGTATTAAATCTCCTAACCATGAAGGAAGGAGGAGTGTGCAAAATGATTAACACTTCCTGCTGTTTTTACATTCCAGATCTCAGCGCTAATATTACTGATTATATGAATCTTATGTGATCTGCCTTCACTCCGCAGCCTACAGTTCCAGTAGCGGCTGTAGCGTTGCCCATTCTGCTACTCATTCTTCTTCTTTTTCTTCTTCTTCTGTGTTTACCTCCTTTTTTGTCATTGCGTGTCAGACGTCTTTCTAGTGTGTTCACCATGCCAGCGCTCAGCGGCCATGCCAATGACCAACCCCAGCTCAGTGAAGACATTCTGCTCCCCAAGATGGGCGGTGCTGGTGATCCACATGAAGACATCGTAGTGCTATTTGCTGAATAAATGTGTGATAATGTGTGATATAGAATAAAGGGGGGAAATGTTGTGGGAATTTACCTTACTTCATTTTGTGGAAATTTACTTTGCTTTATTTTACTTTGCTTTATGTTTCTATAGTCACAGCATAACAGTCTGCAGATAAGCATGTGAGTCAGGTACACCAGCTGCTCACATACCGTTCTAACCATAGACATAGAAGAAGCCTTCAGCGCTCAGGCTAACCAAAACATGAATTAGCCGATACTCTGTAGGAGTTGTTTTTCTTTTTTTTCTCTTTCTTCTGTTCTCTGTATAAGGGGAGGGGGACCGTACTGCGCGTCAGTCCTTTTACTCTGTTATACAGGGGACAGAACTCAATAAAATTTTACTCTTTACTAAACAATGCATAAAGCTGTCTGTGTTTGATGTGCTCTCATTTTCCCACCACATCCATTTAGCAGTACTTCTGAATAACCGAAATGGCTTAAAACAGCTGAGGGGATATTTGAAACTGAGTGATAAGATGTTCAGCAATTTATATATCATAATACAAGGCAGGAAATTAAATTTGGCTGAACTGCACAACAGTAGCTGGCATGAAAAGTATGTCGTAGAGAGAGTAACAAAAAACTCAACCTCTCACCTCGCGCTCTGAAATGTCTCCGTCACTGTCTGTAGTGTCCTCTAGGATACTGCTGCCCTCACTAAAGTGTGTCACCCTGAGCGGGTCAAACATCTCTTGAACATAATGGAAAATCAGCTTCAAGTGCTGCACTGAGCAAGAGTGCACTGTAAATGGCCAGATATAAATGGCAATGTCAGTAGTAAATTTATATATGCAGTCATGGAACAGGTCCTATCTGTAGAGCACAGCTTTAAGGTGCATATTATGATGTGCTCTTACCAATCATCCTCCTGGCTGTGTCTTGCTCTTTTGGCCAAATGTTTCTCTTCCAAAGCAGACAGACCAGACTTGCTGCATATTACTCCGTGCACTATAAATAAACCACATGTATAATGCCTTGTAAACAATGGAACAAGGGAAATTTGAATTGTGACTACTCTGTTAAAGGGGCGGATAAGGCAACCCACCCAAACCCCCCCGAAAGCTGTTCTGTTATCTCTAATTGCTATGCAATAGTCCTGTGATTAACTCAAAGGCTGGAGAAGTTTCACCTTTCTCTACTTGAATCCTGAAGGCTGTTCGGTTCTGTCGCCCACAATCCATCCTGTGTAATTAAACATTCACATCATAACTCGACCCCGTGCAATAGGGCAAACTCACTCGGATGGGGGAAAGGATTACAGACTACCTGTACTGCTGACGCAACTCTGCGGCCATTCCAACAACATCCACATCCGCTTTGAAATACAAAAAAAAACATATTTATCTTCCACTCCACTCAAGGATGGCCACACTTGGAATTTCCCTTGGCACATTTAAAACATTGTGTGAGCCAGATAGCTTCTGTTTTCAACCTTCCAATGCTCTGAGTATTAGTGTTCCATGCATATGAGATGCTTCAACACGTCCATGCGTGTTGTAAAGAAACACAGTGTAAGCAGTATTAATGAAAGTGCATCTCTACCTCAAACTCACCAGTGTAACAATTACAGTTTGTGAAATCTAATTTTAAATGGCGATCAGCCTTCTTAACAAATCTCCAATAACAAATAAGCAGAACTCACCTTGTTAAGTGTTTGTGTGTGTGTGTGTGTGTGTGTGTGTGTGTGTGTGTGTAGTTTTAAGCATAGCAAGGCCCTTCAGGGTTGCCAGGTGGAGCCTTCCTGAAGACCCTGATACTGAAACAGCATTAAAAGCTGCAATGGCACTGTAGTTGTAGTTATCTGCACTAATACAGCTTTGAACTATTGCACTCTTACATACAGTAAGTTTCTGTGTACCGGTGTACATTTCTGTGTACCTTTAGTAAATAAAGGGATTCTATTCTAATATTACAAGTGTTAGAAGTGCTGAAACTCCAAACAGTGAAGAAACCAGTGGAGCTTAATGACTGGTCAGATGAAGAGAGTGAAGTGAGGAGTTTCCTTCAGTGTCTGCCATGTCCCAGCTGAGGTGAGTGTGAAGCTTTTATTAGTACTATAGGAGTTGTGTTTAACTTTGAAACTGATGGTGTCACAGCCATTTGTGGCCGAGAGTCTAGAAGAGCATAATTGGCTGTACTCTTAGGGAGAGAGGGAGTGGCATACGCTCTCTCCCCTGTCAATTACAGAGACACCGTGCAATCAAGGGCGTCTATAAGTTCACGCGTCAGAAGGGGGAGGAAAAGACTATTTTCTGAGTACTTAGAATAACATTCCGTATTTGTTGGAGAACATTTTCTAGAGTGTTTTCATGTAGAGAGAGAAATGAGTGGCTAAAATGTCAGAAGCTTTAAGGAGACAAATGGGGAATACTATAACAGCTCTTTCCATGTGTTAGTGACACCAGCGTTCCCTCTTTTCCCAGATGGTAAAAAAGAGCCCTGACTCTTGCAAACTTCATTTTTTTGTAGAACAAAGAGAAAGATAAATAACTCGCTTTATGGCCTTTTTCCACTCATGCATACCAAGTCCAGTATGCATCCAAACATTGTCAGAATAGTAGGAGTGCAGACTTTGAAAAATGGTCTTGTCATGTAAACTCAGCAGCTTTGTCCCTGGTTGTCTAGTGGTTAGGATTCGGCGCTTTCACCGCCGCGGCCCGGGTTCGATTCCCGATCAGGGAAAAACCTCTTTTTATGCTCATATAAAACGACAGATTCTGCATTAAAACATAAAGTTTGTGTGAGTTGGAGTTGAGCCGACAGCCTAAGGATGACAGTTTTAACTTCTACTCTACCAACTGAGTTATTGAAAGCGACATGCAAGTAATCCCACATGTCCAAACACCAGTATGTTGGCAAGAAACACAGCCAGTTTTGGATGTTTCAATTGTTAAGTTCATTTGACACAAAGAAGAAAGATCGCATTGTATAAGTTGTTCAGCTACAAACAGATATATCTTTTGATGACATTTGGAATCATACTGGACTTTGTGTACATGAATGGAGAAAGGCCATAAATGGTTAGAATAACATTCAGTGCTTTTGGAGAAAAGTTTCGAGAGTTTTGTCATGTAGTGAGAGAAATGAGTGGCTGAAATATCAGGCATTAAAAGTGCAATTTGCACTCATGGAAAGAAAATTGCTTTCATGTGGACCGCATTGAGATATCGATCTGCCTGTGGAACATAACACCTCTTAAGAGGTTAGATTTGTGCTCTCAAGCTGCGATGGTGGTTTTCTCATGGCTTCTAAAAGAAGAGGCTGTGGTCAGGGTGGAGTGAGTCTTTGATAACCAAGATTGTTGTTGTTTTGGCCTTCGAATAGACAATGGCATTACCCAGTGTCAGGTCTTTCTCAGTAAACTGCAGAGAATGATATAGAGGGCAAGAAATGGTCAAGCAAAGTTTTATTGGGTGTGTGTCTGTAAAAAACACTACAGCTCTCTGATACATTTTTGGTTCAAGATTTAATCATCATGCAAATGATTGTGATTAATGCTTTGTCTGTTTAATTCAAATATTATACTATAAACCTAATATTTTAATAGGGTTGGCAACTTTCTAGATCCGATTACTACATGTGTGTGAAGTACAGGTGCTGTAGCTATACGGTATACAATTGTCCACAGTAGCCTAATTATAATATATACAACAAAAAATGCATCTAAAATAAACACCAGAAACCTGGACTAAGGGTGATGTACATAAGTGCATTAAATCTAGGTAGGACTGCTCAATAGGTAGGATAACAGCAGAACAATTGTCCCACCATATAAGCAAAATGAGAGCCTGCTAAGGCCGCCAAGAGGGTGCCAAAGACCATGTATTTATTTCTATTTGTTTTTTACCGATGTTATGTCAGTGGCAGCTCAGATTTCTGCATAGGGCCCCACACAGGCTTGGGCCAGCCCTGGTATCACGGTGTCGTGCACTGGAAAACCATCAAGCCTGTTGACTATGCTACCAGTGTTGTTGATGTAACTGTGCAAATAAACTGCAAACACAATTACTTTTAGAAGTATCATCCAGTTTGTTTTCACAATTGCCAAAATGTAATGAATCACAGCCAGTGTTCTAAAACAGAGCTGGAATGTATTCCTGGTTGATGCGCCCTGTTTCTGGTTCCAAAAAAAAAAAAAAAAAATTGGTGGATGAATTTTCAATGAAAGTGCTTCACTCAGCAGCCATTAATGATTCTTATATCCAGTATGAATAAATTTAAATTCCTATCCTTGTATCAGGTGCAGCAATTATGTGTAACAATTGTGAAGCAAAAAAGCAAAAGCAAAATTGTAATATAACAATATAGGTAATATAGAACTTGATCTAATGATATTAATTAGGCTATGCAAATAGCACAACTACTTCGTAGGCTTTTTGAAAGTTTGATCATGATCAAAGATCATGATCTTTGTTTTCTAAGTGTGTTTCCAAATTGCCTTTGACTGCTGTATGCCTAATTGCGGCATTTAACACCTCATTTCGTCTCTAATTTTTGACATGTACTCTTGACATAAGTCTTGCATAAGTGGAAAGTCGATCAGCCCCCGTTTAAAAATGATAAGCTTTTACTGTCATGTTAATAACATCACGCACACGCACGCATAATGCTTCGACTGTCCTACACTTTAAATATCTTTTGCACATTATGGAGGGTGAGCATAGTTACCAGTTCCCTTCATGCAAAAGGGTTGTCTTAGGTTACTGTAAAGTCTAATGCACATTTGGAATTATTAAAAGTAGTTTATAATCAATACGAAATTTTACTGGGAGCCAAAGTAAAGTAGCTAAGATATGATTGATGTGATCAAATTTTCTAGCTCTATTAAAAACTATGGCTGCTGCATTTTGAACTCGCTAGGCACTTTAGGCACTTAATAGCACAGCTAGATAGTAAGGGATTACAGTAGTCCAATATTGAAGCAATAAATGCATGGACTACCTTTTCTGTATTATGTGTGGAGAGCATGCTCCTAATCTTTGAAATGTTTCTAAGGTGGAGAAAGGGGGTCCTAGAAACATTATTTATTTACGTGAGCTTCGAACGAGAGACTGGGATCCATAACTCCAAGATCTTTAACTGTTAGAGAAGATGTGATTGGGAAACCATTGAGGTTCATTGAGTAATTAGAGAGTGGAGACCTAGCTGACTCTGGGCTTAATAGAAACACCTCTGAATGTCTCTGAATGTTAGAAATTAATTAAAAATACTAATGTCAATGTATTTACAACGCATGTATTTAGGACGTAATTTTTTCAATCACAACAAAATATGTTGTTGTATTTTTTGCATTATGCTTACTACAGAATTAACAGTCAACTGTTCAGTGACTTTGCATGCAGAGTTGTAACACTGCTTATTACTAGAACTGTGGCTAGAATCAAAATCAACGCTAGTGTCGTTCCTAAATCCCCAATCAGCTAGTCGTAAAGTTAACATTCAAATAGAAAATAAAGATGCAGACTTCAGAATTAGTTAAAGAGAATAGCTGAGAGAATAGAATAAATTATCCGTTACTACCCCTGTCTTTTATCATCCCTCCATCCCTCCATCCCATGCCATCTTCCTCTATTATTTGCTTTTCTATTTTGTTCTGGTATCTCCTTATCTCTTTTTAAAAAAAACATTGGCCAAAAGACTAACGAAAACACTGACATACTTAAGACCTTTAATATTTTTTTAAAATATAACATTAAAAGGAGAATGTTACTTATTTCACCCTGACTGTCCACTTATATATCTGTTTTGAGTATGATTTTCCTTGTTCAAGTGAAAACAGTAACAAATGTAGCATGTCACAAATATATACATGACTATGTATGAAAAATGAAAGACATCAACATGAAACACTGGAGCTGATTTCAGTTAAGCACCTAATTATGGAAACTATAAAGACTAACATTGTCATAAAAATGTTGTGAAAGTTAATGCTTAGAAGATTACAAGTGGCTAAGACATACCTTGTTATAGGCTGTGCTTACTGATGTACACCAGGTGGACATAGTGTCAAAGCAGAGGGTCTGATGGAGCAGGTGGAACATCAACATTTAAAACAAAAATGAACTGCTTGTATTTAGTGAACTAAATAAAGCATAAGCGTCCTATGCATGGCATACAGATCCCTATAAGCTTTGATAAAATCCATCCTCATGTAAAAGATGTATTGTCCCAATCATAGTAAGTGAAAACTATGACATAAAAAACTTTCTTTACCTAATATAAGCAGGCAATTATCTTTTAATTTGACCTACCCCAGTAAATCACGGTACCTAAGTTGATGAATAACAGGAATAATCACAAACTTCTAATGAAGCAAAGTAATATATAATTACAATTATAAAGGACTAATTTGGTTTGTCTCCCCCAAAGCCATTAGAATGTTCTTTATATAACAGGTGAAAATGACCTACACCAATGTGATATACAAACCAATCCTGCTTTTATTACACAGAAGAGCTGAGCAATTATGGGGAGGCACCCTAAAAAGTTGAGGGTGGAATTACCTGTCAATAAACAAAGTACAGAATAGATAAGCAAAACTATTCTGTTGCATCATCTTTGAAATGACTCTGCAAGGAAAATGTTGATATGAATAAATGCTTGTATTCCTTTCTGATACAAGTCAAAAAATATCTTTAAAGTGGGTCAAACATGAGAACTATGTGCATTCCTTCACAAACATATACAAATCAATGAAAAAATCTCCCCTAATATGTTTATATACACAAGTGTCTGTGGGAGCCCCAAAGCTATATTATGCATTCAAATAACAAAATATATATCACAGTCCCTACAAAAAATGAAAGTAAAAAAGCAAACAAACAACAAAAAGGGGAAAATCATAAATGAAAATATCCCAAAAATAATATACTAATGTCATGTTTGTAAGCAGCCCTGCTTTCCTGCTTCCTAAAATGATGACATATTTTAGGTACTCAGGCCACTGGAAACAAAAATATACACAACAGTTCTTCCACACATTTAGAGGAACCTGATTTTTTTGTTAGATAAATATGTGTCAGTTATGACCGTTAAAAAGACCTGAACAAAAAAAATGTTTGGATTTTTATTTCCTGTCACCTTTCATCACGGGCAACATAAAAATTCACACTACTGCAATATCGCTAACATGTTACTGGCATGCGAATAAGACACCTGAGCACAGAGAGAAACCCAGTGTTATGAGTACAGTTGACATTGGAACTAGCTAGATAGCTCATATTAAGACACTTCTTTGGAGAACACGTGCTAAAGTGTTTTCCCCACAATCTATATGCATAATTTATTTGCCAACTGTGACCAGAGAGAGAACATACCTTACTCACAGCCTAGGACATGCATGGATTTTGATGAGGACTGCATATGCCTGGGATCAATTCAAACACGTCATGACGATGATATAAAACCTGATGAAACAAGCTTGACAAGCAGCAGTTCCGTATTTCCGTGAAAGTATCAAGCACAGATGAAGACGTTTCTATGGTTATCTCGGTTTTATAAATATTAGCCTATAGAGTTGGGCTTAGTACGTGAATAAAAGATGGAATTAAACATGCATAAATTACGGTGTCCTGGAAAACCCATCGTGCTGCAAATACACAAAGCATATTCATCAAAGTGGTAACACACTTTAGAAATGCGGTGCAAATTTAGAAAACGCATACAACTTCAGGAACAAATCCTGTCACAACACAACGGAAGTGCAGTTTCCGGAGGACACGGAAAGGGGTGGACTTCTATGAGATTAGCGTGAAGTCTATTGGAAGTAGTGACAACTGAGTAAAAAGGGTTGTTTTTTTTCCAGTTACCACGGTGTTATCAAGGGTAGGTATGTGATACAGAATGGAAGACTGACCTATTCATGCTCTGCATTCTTGCATATTTATTTATACATAAGGCAGCCTTAAAAAACATGGGATGGAAATCCCATTTAACAAAATATGCACTGTTTTACAGTCAGAGTGAAATAAGTAACATTCTCCTTTTAATATATATATATTTTAAATGTTAAAATTCTTAACTATGTCAGTTAAGCTGCCAAAAATGCCCCTTTTGAAATTTGTATTTCTAATGTCACAAGAACACTTTATTGACCTATCTCTGCCTATTCAGCCTATAGAGGTTTAGCACACCCACTTAAATTGCCTTTCTCAGGCATTTCAGCTCTGAGTACCTTTTGAATGAAGCACAATACAGGGCAGCCAATCATAAAGGAGCTCATTTATCTTACATCCGTCTTAAAGGTGCAGTAGCAAC
The DNA here is from genome assembly GCF_041902795.1 of Electrophorus electricus. Lineage (NCBI taxonomy): Eukaryota > Metazoa > Chordata > Actinopteri > Gymnotiformes > Gymnotidae > Electrophorus > Electrophorus electricus. Next base: position 92,123 of record NW_027658433.1, read on the forward strand.
AGGTGCCTGTTGAATTCCAAGCGATATCTATAGAGGTTGGAAATTGGTTGTGTAAAAAAAAAAAAAAAAACAGGCTGAAAACGAGTCGTTTCCGCTCTGTGAATTGGGAGAAAGGGACAGTGTGTGGAAGCCCAACCCCAGTCATATAGGTTTGCTTCTAACAGTACCATTACCATCACCCACTCTGGTGCACTAGTTTGAGTGTATTAGAACTAGTAGCAATGCTGAAGCATTACATGTATCTATAACACATATTCTGACCATGATGAAGTGATAGGTTTGTTAAGGCAAACTGTGTATGCAATACATGTTGCTTAGGTCAATTGCTCCAATTGTACACAACTCTAAAGCTACACAACTGGACATTAGTTAAAGTCTACACAGTGTCAGTCATGTGAAGTACAACTGAAAGTTCCCCTGTTGTATTCTTCCAACAATCAAGTTCTGCGTAAGTGGGGGCAAAATAATATGACCTTCACATCAAAGAACATTTTAAACAAATGGACTGTATGTACATCTTTTTTCTAATGTTACAAATGGAGTCTAAAGTTATATCTCTTGCTCTATAGCACTTGCTCAAACCTTTCCTTTAGATTCCTTTTGTACACACTACAGACTGTGACCTCGAGATGCTTGAATGAATGTTGAACATTCACACTTGTGTATGAGTGCCGATTGTTAGCTAATGCATCATGATGAGCCTATCCTTTTTGAGTTACTTACTGAGATCATTCTCATAGCAAGTTCATTACACCTTGTGTACTCGATGTAGTGCGGTGAGCAGTTTCAATCTTAGTTACAATCTTAGTTATCAAAGACTCACTCCACCGACCAAAGCCTCTTCTCTTAGACAACATGACAAAACCATCGCAGCTTGAGAGCAAAAATCGAGCCTCGTAAGAGGTGTTATGTTCCATAGGCAGATTGACATCTTAATGCGATACACATGAATTTTCTTTGCATACATGTACATTGCACTTGTAATGTTTCTGATATTGCTTCTCTCCTGAATAGCTCAGTCAGTAGAGCATCAGACTTTTAATCTGTGGTCCCTGTTCAAGTGAAAATATTGTTCTTTGCCACTAAAGTGCGCTTGAGAAGTTTCTTGAAATACCTCTAGATCAACCTAAGTCAAGGGACAGGACCCTGTTGCCTTGAGCCTTGCCGATTAAACTGACATTTCACATCCATTTCCCCCAGCTGTGATGCTGTGCATTGGCTGTCATCCCAGGTTAGGCTAGCTAGTTCTGCTGGCAAGCTTGAAATATCAAAATCCTTCCTACTTAAAAAAAAAAAATCACTTCTGAGCCTATCCTTTTTGAGTTAATTACTGAGATCATTCTCACAGCAAGTTCATTAGACCTTGTTCACTCATTGTAGTTCGGTGAGCAATTTCTATATTGGATGAGAGAAGGAGCAGACTTGTTCAAGTCACAGAATCCATTCAAACTTAAACAACAGGAGCTTGTCAGTGGAGGGTATACTTGCTCACACCTTTCTTTTCAATTCCTGTTGCATAAGGGAATAAGGGACAAGGGAAGTGTGAAGGAAATATTGTTGTGTTTCTTTCTCTATCATTGTAAAGCGTGAGAAAGCTTAGCATAAGATTAGAAGAACAGGACGTTCCCTAGAGAACGTCCTTGAAGAAATACACTCCTTCCAAGGAGTTATCTGGTCTCAGCAGAAGCAAACCCTCCCTCGTTCTCTCGAACGCTACGGCTAGTATATAAGGGGAGGGAAATCACCCAAAGGGGAGCGAAGCAAATAGGCACGCTCATTTTTTGAAACTAATAACTCAATAAAATCTTCTTATCCACATCTGACTCCTTGTTTGCTGAATTTCCACCACAGAATTTGGCGTAGTCGGCAGGATCAGCGAGAGGCACCATGCGGAGCGGCGGTGACTAAACTTCGAGGACGCTCCTCAGAGAGAAAACTGAGCTGGAGGAAGAGGGAAACCCACAAGAATACGGGAAAGTACCTAACCAGGGAGTGATGTCCCGCTTGACTCCGGTGGTGTGCTCCGCCTGATCTAACGAACAGAAAGTAAGTGGTGAAGTTCAGTAATTTAATCCTAGAAGAAAGTGACATAGTGATCCGCCTGAGTCTACCCTGGGGTGGGTCTGTAAAGTAGCATAGTATATGAGATACTAGGGCTTAAAAATAGGGTCTAGAGGACTCCGGAGTCTGGGACTCCGCCAGCCTTAGAGAATAGGCACACTGAGTAGACGTACTAGTGTAAGAAATAGGCCCGGGCCGACAGAACACCCCGCAGGGAAAGGAGTGGACTCAGTATACTAGCACGATTTGCTGGAGTGGAACTAATCCATATCGGGGGTAGATGGTGTGGATAATAAGATAAAAAATAGGAAAATTGTAGAGAGTAGGTAAGTTTCCTTTGTTCGTTTGTTACCTGAATCCAAAAGTAAAAAAAAAAAAAAAAAAAATGGGTGCGGGCAATAGTAAGGAGTATGAGTTCGGTAAGGACAAGCTCTCCAGTAGCCTATTCTTTCAAATGAGTAAAGATTATGGGGAACATGTAAACAAACATGTCCCGTTTTGGATTAAACATTATGGGTTTAATACCTCAGGGACGCTGAGTGTTGCATACCTGTTAAAATTAATTAAGAGAGTCGAGGTCAAACCTAGAGAAGCTGATAAGAAAGCACGGAAATATTTGACAAAAACAGTGAGGATATGCTAGAAAAGGCAAAAATGTGGTTAGAAGAAGCTGAGAAAAGGCAGAAGAAACAGGAAGGGCAAAAGAAATGTAATAATGAAGTGTCTCAGTGTGTTTCCTTAGCTGATCCTGACCTCGATGCCGCCCCGCCGAGAGCCCCCAGCTGATTCAACAACCACAAGCATCAGGAAACCCACCTCCTTATCCCGAACCAGGGACTTCATCGCTAACATCAAAGCCGTCTCCATATGACGAACCAAGACGGCAACTGGAGACAATAACCTCACCAGTGGCTCATCACACTCGAAGTCACGCCACTATAAAGCCATCCGCAGGGCCTGACAGAGGCTATGCCCCACAGTTCCCGATGGTGGAAGTGTCAGGACCTGAGGGAGTGATTATGGTCCACCGTCACTGGACTACAGACGACATCATGAAAGCGGCCGACGGCCTGAGCAAGCCAGGTGACATCGGCGGACGACGCTTCGGACAAGAACTGATGGCATTCGTGCAGTCCTGCAGACCAACACAGGCTGAACTGAGACGGTTGTTGATGATGCGGAAGAAGCAGAGGAAGAGGAAAAGGAGGGAAAAACGAGTGGATGAAAGAGCAGGAATGCTACAACTGTGGAAAGCTTGGACATTTTGCCAGAAACTGTCCGGAGGAGGATAACTCATATGACGGGGGCACAGACCTGGATCCCACTATCCACGAATGACGGGCGGTGGAGAGGCAGGACAGCAGCGGACCACTGAGTGAAGACGGCAAAAGGGAAGTAACAAATTTAAATTACCAACTATTACAGCAGATTAGTAAAGGGCCAAGAGGCCTCCCCGAGGTAACTGTGAAAGTAGAGGGAAAAAATGTTAGGTTTTTGGTTGACAGTGGTGCCACCCACTCAGTGTTAAAAGAAGGTTTAATAGAATGTAAAATGAGAACAGGATATGGGATAACAGTAATTGGAGTAGGGGGTCATCCCATTGATGAAAGGATGTCCGAGCCTCTCCAATGTAGTTTAGGAAGCAGCCAATTCAAACACAGCTTTTTGGTGTCAGAAACCTGTCCAATTAATTTGTTAGCTAGAGATTTAATGTGTAAACTCGGGTGCACAATTAGCAGCAACCCAGAGGGGTTATTTGTTATGTGGGAAACACCTACACAGGGAGTCCAGCTAGAGGCAGGAGTCCCTTTGTACGTGTATGAATTGCAGTGCACTGCTGGGGAAGTACTAACACATTTTATGACTGAAGTTACTAACACGCTACCTGGTGAGCTGACTAGCGCACATGTTGACCCAGACTGGCAGAGAGTAGGGTTGTGGACAAAACGCATGTTGAGCACAACTGATTGGATAAAAGGACCCCAGTGTAAAGTCATGTACAGCCCAAGCATAGATGTGTGGAAAATGCCAACCCCGTATAGGCTAAATTGTAAAAGGGGGGTTGAGCTTGTAAGTCCTAATATAGTAATTATGGCAGCCTCTGTTACCCTCTCAGAGGAAGAGGAGGAGGAATTGAAAACAGTTCCTGCAGGATTATGGGCACAGGGAAAAAATGATGTGGGCTTAATAAAAGGATGTGAGCCTGTCCACATCACCCCAAAATCTGATTACAGACCACACCAGCACCAATACCCTCTAAAACCAGAGGCAGTGGAGGGTATCAGGCCTGTGTTCCAATCATTAAAACAAGCAGGAGTTATCGTACCATGCCCAGACTCACCAGTACGTACTCCAATTTTCCCAGTTAAAAAGCCAGGGAGAGATGAATGGAGATTTGTGCAGGATTTGCAGGCTGTCAACACGGCAGTACACCCTAGAGCCCCAGAAGTTCCAAACCCGCACACCATTCTCTCTCAGATCCCACCAGACAGTAAGTGGTTCAGTGTAGTTGATTTGGCCAACGCTTTCTTTAGCGTACCTGTGCACAAGGATAGCCAATTTTGGTTTGCTTTCACTTTTGAAGGAAAGCCATACACATTCACGAGATTGTGTCAAGGGTATTGTGAATCACCAACCATTTACAATGCCGCCTTACACCGAAGCCTAGAGGCTTTAGAACTCCCTAAGGGAATAGCCTTGCTGCAATATGTTGATGATCTTTTGATTTGTGGGAGAACACGAGAAGCGTGTAAACAAGCCACGGTGGCACTGCTACATCATTTAGCAGGGGAAGGCCACAAGGCATCCAAATCCAAATTACAGTTTTGTAAGCAGCAAGTGCATTTTTTAGGACATGACATCACTGAACAAACGCGCATGCTGACTAAAGACCGAGTGAATGCCATTTTGACTATACCAAAGCCCATGACGAAAAAACAACTGTTGTCCTTTTTAGGAATGTGTTCCTATTGTAGGACATTCATACCATCCTATGCAGAACATGAGGGACCACTCAGAGATATAATACCGACCAAAGGGTCAAATTCCTCACAGCTGGAATGGACACCGGAAGCTGAGGCGGCCTTCACAACACTGAAACAGCTGTTACAAGTCATGCCAGCGTTAGGCATTCCCGACCCAAACAAACCATTTGAACAGACAGTGGATGTTAAAGGGCAATATATGACAAGTGTATTGACACAAAAACATGGGGACAAACAAAGGCCGGTGGCCTACTTCTCAGGAAAATTAGATACAGTCGCAGCAGGCCTACCTTTATGTGTAAGAGCTGTGGCAGCCGCCGAGAAGGCACTAGTGGCTTCCAGAGACATAGTAGGCTACGCCAAGCTTACCCTACATGTGCCTCATGCAGTGTCAAGAATACTGCAAGATCAAAAAGTGGCACATTTGTCCACTCAGCGATGGCTTAGGTACCACACTGCCTTATTAGACATGCCAAATGTTACTGTGAAACGATGCACAACTCTAAACCCCTCCACTCTATTGCCTACAGAGGAGGAAGGAGAGCCCCATGACTGCCAACAGGTGTTAGAAATTGCAACATCTCCCAGAATAGATTTAAAGGAGGAACCAATACTTAATGCGGACCTGGAATTGTTTGTGGACGGTTCAGCTAAACGTGACTCTCAAGGCACTAATCGAGCAGCATATGCTGTTGTGTCACACACAGAAGTGGTGAAAGCAGAACCACTCCCATCTAATTACTCAGCGCAGGCAGCTGAACTTGCTGCACTCATACAGGCGTGTAAACTAGCACAAGATAAGACCGTGAACGTCTGGACCGATTCCCGGTACGCGTGGGGAGTGGCACATGACTTTGGGGCTATTTGGAGACATCGTAACTTCCTTACGAGCTCAGGAGCAAAGATAAAGAACCATTGCCTAGTAGCAGAACTGTTGGAAGCAATCCAACTACCAAAGAAAGTGGCCATCATAAAATGTGCAGCACACACAAAAGCAGGGGACCCTGTGTCGAGAGGAAACGCTTATGCAGACAAAGTAGCTCAACTCACAGCCACACAACCAGTCCATACACAAATGGCACAAATAGATAATGGAACCAGGATAACAACCAAAGATATCCAAAAACAAGCTACTCCACAAGATTATGTGAAATGGAAAAAAGGGGGGTGCAAACAAATAGGCGGGATATGGGTACACCCAGAGATAAACAAACCCTGTCTCCCCACGGCTTACATGAAAGGACTAATTGAGATTGCTCATGGGAGGAGTCACATGAGCAAAGGGGGGATAGTGGAAAGTATAACAAAATATTGGTATGCACCAGGAATAAACACACACACCAGTAAATTTTGTTCCCGATGCTTGGTATGTGCACAAAACACACCACACGGGGACAATCATACCAAACACGCACCCGCCGGACACCCGCCGCCTAGTGAGCCATTTCAACATTGGCAAATAGATTTTGTAGAACTAACACCAGCTGAAGGAAAGAGGTACATGCTTGTGTGTGTGTGCATGTTTAGTAAGTGGGTGGAGGCCTTCCCAATGGGAAAACAAGATACTGATGCAGTAGCAAAAGCGCTACTGAGAGAAATTATTCCCCGGTGGGGGTTACCACAACGAGTGTCCAGTGACAATGGGACACCCTTCGTACACGAAGGACTAAAAGCTCTGACTAAATACCTAGGGGTAGATATGAGAAAACACTGCAGCTATCACCCTGCTAGTGCAGGGGCAGTAGAACGGACAAACGGCACCATTAAAGGAGGTCTAGCTAAATTAACGCAGGAAACAGGCATGAATTGGGTAAAATGCCTTCCCCTCGTCCTGTGGCAATGCCGAACCAGACCGCAGGCACGAACAGGCTTATCAACTTTTGAGAGTGTTTGGACGGCCTCCCAACACGGGGCTAGGACCGCCCGACTGGGATACTAACCTGATCAATGAATCACTTTTGCAGTATTGTGTGTCTCTGCACAAATCTCTCTCCCATGTGTCTAAGCAGGTGAAGGCAGTTCTTCCCGAGGTGACGGATACTCCACTCCACACCCACCAACCAGGTGATTGGGTGCTGATAAAGGACTTCAGAAGGAAGCGGTGGAACCAGCCCAGGTGGAGAGGACCATTCCAAGTGCTGCTGACGACTAACACCGCCGTCAAAACCGACGGACGAGCAACGTGGATACACCACACTCATTGCAAGAAGGCGCCAGAACGACCTGAGGACTCATGATGAATTCTCTGTTTGTCACTATCCTACTCACTACTCTCGCCCCGATCGCGGGACGACAACTCCTGCCAGAGGAAAGATGCAAAGGCAATATCGCTTGTGCAATGGCATTGGTGACGGCAACCACTGCAGCCTTGAATAAGATTAATGGTTTAGCGTGGCAAGTCCTAACTCTGGCCAATAGGACTGAGACGATTTTTACACTCCTAAACCAAGAATTGCACCAGATTCGCCAAGTAGTCCTGCAGAATAGAATGGCCTTAGATTTGCTCCTAGCCGAGGAAGGTGGGGTGTGTAAGAAGATAAATGTATCATGTTGTTTTCACATCCCAGATTATTATGATAATATAACAGACCTGATTACACATATGAAACAGGACATCCAGGAGCCGTCCCCAGCAGACAATTCATGGTTCTCATGGTTCACCTCGGCCCTGGGCCCGTGGGGACACTGGGCAATGACGGTGCTTTTTCCTGTGCTCATTGTCGTATTGATGGTTATGTGTTTCCTGCCATGTATTATGAATTGTTGTGTCACCTGGGTGACTAATCTTACTCGTGTACAGTATCAACTGTTGCAAGAACTGCCAGAGGGGGTGGATGAGGATTCTGAGGAATTTAATGACCTCCAGGCACTATTCATTGAAAATTAAAGTCTAGATGATGTTGATGATTGACAAAGAATCAAAGGGGGGAAGTGTGAAGGAAATATTGTTGTGTTTCTTTCTCTATCATTGTAAAGCGTGAGAAAGCTTAGCATAAGATTAGAAGAACAGGACGTTCCCTAGAGAACGTCCTTGAAGAAATACACTCCTTCCAAGGAGTTATCTGGTCTCAGCAGAAGCAAACCCTCCCTCGTTCTCTCGAACGCTACGGCTAGTATATAAGGGGAGGGAAATCACCCAAAGGGGAGCGAAGCAAATAGGCACGCTCATTTTTTGAAACTAATAACTCAATAAAATCTTCTTATCCACATCTGACTCCTTGTTTGCTGAATTTCCACCACAGAAGTCATTTTGGAACAAACCTGTGAGGCAACTGTCTTTGAGGCAAAGTGTCTGTATCCAGGGAAGAACATGTGCATGTTCAAGTGCTTGCCCTGTACTTCATTCTCTGAAGTTTACTGAGAAAGACCTGACAGCAGTTGAACACGTTTGGTTGTTGTCTGCTACCTTGTCTCTGTCTCTCTCTGTGTTCGCATGATAGGCACCACTGCATGCCATGCACCAGGCCTCCTTTCTTGTGAGGCTGTCCCTCATGACATCTATGGAGTGCATAATTGAAGACTAAGTGAAAGGATTCCCTTAAGATCTGAATACCTTTGGTTGTTGTCGTACATCGTCTCTGTCTCTCTCTCTATGTGTAAAATGCAGACTGCTCAGGTCATGGTTTTGACAGCTTCTAGTATTTTCACTAGATCCAAAGCAGTGTCAAACCTGTTTTTACATTTAAATGTTTTCATTTGGTTTTACATTTTAATGTTAACAAAATAAGAAACAATACACATTATAAATGTTAGATAGCTACATATTTGTACTTCTTGTACAAACTAAGAAAATAATAGAACACTAATTTAGTTATGTGACATATTGACACCTGAGCAAGACATGGGTGAGGGATAAAAAGGCAGGATATTAGTCACACAAAGCACTGCCAAAAAGTTTTAAAAACACAGATGTGGGGAAGCTCATGAAGACAGGCTCAGCTTTAGTCCACAGTATGCTAAATGGGAAACACTGGAGGATGGTACATGAGGGGTTTAAATAGGGAGAGAGTTAATTAGAAGCAGGTGATCGTGATGGTTGATAAGTGTGTGATTGTGAACCGAGCAGTGGTCGTGGTAGGTGATTTGTGCGGATATGTGTGTACGTGTCTGTGTGTGCGTTCCTGGTTGGGTGCGGACCAGAACCTGACAACTTGTTTCCACTTGATATCAGAATTAGTTGAAGAGAATAGCTGGTCCTGTCCTTTATTGCAACTTAAATATAAACATGCTTTTGAGGGACCCTCTGGAGAATGTCTGAGGGGTACACAAGAGTTTAATTCTTATAAACTTTTTCAAGGGCAATTATGTAAACAACCCTCCTTTTTTTTCCATATTGTTCTTTGAAGTTTCCACCATTATGCTCAAATTACACATGACATTATAAAAGCTAGTCACCTATGAACCTGCGGGCTTATATAGAAGGGAAAATAAACTATGGACTATTTGTGCTCTGCATTCTTGCGTATTTATTTATGCTAGGCTGTACATAATGCAGCCTTAAAAACATAGGATAAAAATCCCCATGTAACACAATTCAGGTTCTGTCTAAATACATGGCTAGCTAGCTAGTTATTTTACAATCCCATTTAGAACATATATCGTCGTGAATGTCCTGAACAAAACATGCTGTACCTAATCCCCATAAATGACATATCTCTCACTGAATAAAAACTTGTATGCTTCAACAGTATACAGTGGTAGAAATGGTGATCACCTTTAAAAGGATTTCTTACTGTAGGCCTATTATAAACAACATGGAGGAAATTAAAATAAAAATACTTGAGTCAGGTGTCTGTTGAATTCCGAGCGATATATATATATAGAGGTTGGAAATTGGTTGTCTAAAAATGAATTGTGATTGTTAAGTCACATAGATGTAAGTGGACATGAAGGGAAAAAATAGTGTGGGTGCCAAGTATGGTGATTGTATTTTTAAAGCTGTAGGAAATGTTACATTCAGAATGTTTGTGAGACAAAAAAAAAAAAAAAGATATAATTACTATCCATGGTATAATTGACTGTGTTGCAGACAACATAGGCAGGGATTAGACTGAAAAATGTCAGAGTATTTTTAATGCTCTTTATTGCTGTCATCAGAGGTTATGCAGCCATATCCTCCCGAGCAAGTACGGCTTCTAATCCTAACAGTTTGGCCGCCTGCAGACACAAATAAAGTGTTGAGCAATATTTAATTACATCTACTTGAAATGCATATTTAATTGCATTGTTAGTATTTATGGAAAACAAGTGTTAGGATTGCTCTGCTCCATTGCAGACTTTCTCACTCTAGCAACTGTGGATTCCATCTCCTCAATCAGTTGGCCCATATCATATTCACAGGAACCATATTCCATCTTTATAAAAGAATTCAGTTTCACCTCCAACTATGAAGAGAAACAGTGTTAAGCAATATTTAATTACATCTACTTGAAATGCATAGTTCATAGCATTGTGAGAATTTATGGAAAACAAGTGTTAGGATTGCTCTGCTCCACTGCAGACTTTCTCACTTTAGCAAACACAGCTTCCAGGTCCTCAATACACTTATCCCTCTCATTGATATTCATATCTTTAGGTTCCACCTGTAGATATGAGTAGAAATATTGTTGAACAGTATTTAAATACATTTAATTGAAATATGACTTTAATTACATTTTGATACATTTGTAATTTATAATTTGTATTGGACTGGAAAGGAAACAAATACAATTTTTATCGCATAGCCGTAATCACATAGCCTGCAGGCCTAATGATGTAAAAATGTGCCCCCAAACATCAAATGTTCAACAGAAATAACAGGACCTGACACACTAAGGTACCGTAGACCCATTCAAATTGTGCTATTGGAATAATAAATTCCAATGCATTCAGTCATTTTAGCTAGTGTTGATTTTGATTCTCGCCACAATTATACTAATAATCAGTGTTACAACTCAGCATGCAAAGTCACCGAACAGTCGACTGTTAATTCTATAGTAAGGAGAATGTAAAACAAACAAACAAAAAACCCACCAACAGTATTTTTTTTTCCTGTAACTGACAAAGATTGCATATGCTAAATGTATGTGTCCTAAATATATTCTAAATACATTTACATTAGTGTTTTTAATTAATTTCTCGAACATTTGTTGAAATGCATTTGTAATTTATATTCAGAGACATTTCAGTGTACTTAAGTACAAGCATTCAATTAGCATCACTGTTCACCATAGCTGTTTTTCCATTTTTTGTGGCTTTTGTCCATTGCCACAGTATGGCTTTAAATCATTTGTCTTGGTTCTACTTTACTTACTATGGCTGATTGAGTTCTCTGAGTAGTGAAGTCCTTCTTCATTAAACGCTTTGGTCTAGTATCTGTTTAAAAAGTAACAGAAAATGTCTTATTAGCGTTGTATAGATACTTAGAACACTGCTACGTAGATCTCTCTCTCTCAGACAGACACACACACACACACAGTTCATCCAAGAAGTCATCCTCTATTCTGGAAGGGTTCTGGGCTCGTGTTTTTTCGTTTTTCTTTTTCCCATATTTACCAAATATCCCGTGCTTCTCAGAAGGAACATGTTCCTTGCGTCTTGGATTGCAATTGTAACTACCGCACTGACCCATAATAAATTTAGTGTACCCGTTATCTGTGATCTGTAGTCTAAAAATGGGTCACAGAAATTGTTCATTTGAAAAATCTGTTCTTTGACTACATCATATTCGCTTAATTGATGCGGCTGCATTATGACATCACACGCCACCCACTGAAATAAAAGCTGAGGATGTCATTGCAGAGGTAGGAGGAGCCAGAGTAGAATATTACAGAATATTACATTGCTTGAATAGTGGCTCTGTCTGCCCTGGGGGTATTATTGAAACCCAAAGGCTGAAAGGATGGGGAGAGAGAGAGAGAGAGAGAGCGAGCGAGCGAGCATGTGTGAACATATTCTTGTCACGGTACGCCCCCCCCCCCCCCCAAACGTCTCCCCGTGTGTGTTTGCTTGTGTGTGTGTGTTCATCCGTGTGGCCATGCTCCCTTGTGTTTCACGGCTGCCCTTCATTGTGTTGTTATTGTTTGCATATATAAGTCCTTTGTGTAAACGTTAACGTTGTCAGTGTTTGATCCCACGATAGCCTTAGTGCTACGTTGTCTTCCATGTCTCTAAATAAACATCATTATATGCATCATTGCTCCTCTTTTGTATCCTGCCAAGCCTCCCTGTGTTACAATTATGATAAAATTGGAAAAAATACTAGATCATAGATTGCAGTCTGAAGTACTTTTGACCTGCTGAGAGTTAGCCTGATTTGACTTAGCCTGTTCCTAACCTTTGTTTAGTATGTTGCATAAAAGCTCATGGAAATATTTCAGATGTAATATACATGTAACTGACCTAGTAGAGCAAAATTACAGAATTGTAAGGAGGAAGTGACGTTCTTGGGGCATATCATTAAAGGGGGAAATACACACAAGCTGTCTCAAAACCGACCACAAGCCATAATTTCGCTACCTAAACCATAGTGGCATACTCCCCTCTTACTGTTTTAGTCCCACACGCATTACACCGAATACTGCAGGACCAAAGAGTGTCACACTTATCAGCCCAGTGGTAGCTGAGATACCACACCACCCTCTTAGATATGCCTAATATAACTGTCAAAAGGTGTATAACACTGAACCCAGCTACACTCCTTCCTACGGAGGAGGATGGAGATCCACAAGACTGCACAGCAGTCTTAGCTGAAGTATATATACCGCGGGTTGATCTCTTTGAAGAAGCCATAAGTAACCCAGACCTATGCCTCTATGTGGATGTGTCAGCATGCAGGGACGACACAGGGGTCAATAGGGAAGCATACGCGGTAGTAACAGATCATGAAATACTTAAAACAGAAGTATTACCATCCTCCTATTCAGCGCAGGCTGCTGAACTAGTAGCACTGACGGAAGCATGCAAACTAGCTGCAGACAAAACTGTTAATGATTTTGGAGCCATATGGAAACATAGGCAATTCCTGACAAGCTCGGGTAAATATATTAGACATCACCATCTTGCTAGAAGCCATTTCGCTGCCAAAGACAATTGCAGTTGTTAAGTGTGCAGCTCACAGGACTACAGAAGACCAAATCAGCAAGGGGAATACTTTTGCAGATAGAGTAGCAAAGGCAGCTGCAATTAAAACCGCTGTGCAAGCAATACAGGAAACCGCTGCTACCCCGCAGGCCACATAACGGGAAATTCAGTCAGGGGCTACCGCCACTGAAGGCACCAGGTGGAGACAACTAGAACCTCCTGTTAACAACCCACGCTGCTGTCAAAATAGAAGGACGAGGAACCTGGGTACATCACACACACCGTAAGAAGGCTCCGACACCAGCCCCAACTCCAAGCAGCAGCACCCAAACAGACTAGGTCAGAACTGTGTTGAGTAGGGTGTTAAAGGCAAGGCCTACCCTTTCGACACTCGGAACCGTCAAGAGACGGTAGAGAAAATCAGACACAGCTAACACAGTCAGAACATAGACTGAATATTAATATGGATGAAGAATCCCATGACTTATGAGAAGACTTGTTACCATTTCAGGGTCCCAACGCCACTGAAGCAGAATGATTAGCAGCTAAATGCCAACAAAATACAGCGTGTATGTCAGCCATTGTGCATGCCCAACATATCGAGCAAGAGTACCTGGTGTGCCAGCACACCAGTGTTCCAAGGACTGTAATCCCTCTGAAAAACGCAGACGTAGGAGAAGTGAATATGACAATCTCTATGTGCCAGGTTATTAACCAGACCTCAAACTGTCCCAGTCCCACTAACCCCGCACCACCGAAAATGATGCTGCATGTGGCAGCTAGTAAGGGTGAGATATTTGTATAGCAGATGAAGCAGCAGGTGCCGGAAGTCTGGTCCAGATGCATCGATTATGTGCAGGTGCACAGCAATGGCACTTGCAGTGACTCCAATAGCAGTTCCCTGTGGAATTGCTCCATGACAACCCTGCAGGGGTATTGGAATGTAATGTGGGTCGGTGGTTCGGTGGCCTATGGTGAATTGCCACAGAACTGGACTGGTTGTTGTTATCCAGCTGTAGTGCGCCCAAGGACGCAGGTGTATACACTTCCCCATGCCAAGCAGCACAGGGTGAGGAGAGACATAACCAGCACAGACTATTGTGGTAGAATTCTGAGGGACCCATGGACCACTCCGGGTGAAACCATTGGTTGGTCCCTTTTCCTGGGCGGTGGCACAGTAGCAGCCCTGCAAAAGATCAATGGCTTAGCTTATCAGTTACTGCAAGTAGTTAATGACACCTTAGCAGCAATAGGTGCCTTAAAGATAGAACAACAAGTGATAAGGGCAGCAGTGCTTCAACATAGAATGGTATTAAATCTCCTAACCATGAAGGAAGGAGGAGTGTGCAAAATGATTAACACTTCCTGCTGTTTTTACATTCCAGATCTCAGCGCTAATATTACTGATTATATGAATCTTATGTGATCTGCCTTCACTCCGCAGCCTACAGTTCCAGTAGCGGCTGTAGCGTTGCCCATTCTGCTACTCATTCTTCTTCTTTTTCTTCTTCTTCTGTGTTTACCTCCTTTTTTGTCATTGCGTGTCAGACGTCTTTCTAGTGTGTTCACCATGCCAGCGCTCAGCGGCCATGCCAATGACCAACCCCAGCTCTTTGAAGACATTCTGCTCCGCAAGATGGGCGGAGCTGGTGATCCACATGAAGACATCGTAGTGCTATTTGCTGAATAAATGTGTGATAATGTGTGATATAGGGGGGAAATGTTGTGGAAATGTACCTTACTTCATTTTGTGGAAATTTATTTTGCTTTATTTTACTTTGCTTTATGTTTCTATAGTCACAGCATAACAGTCTGCAGATAAGCATGTGAGTCAGGTACACCAGCTGCTCACATACCGTTCTAACCATAGCGATAGAAGAAGCCTTCAGCGCTCAGGCTAACCAAAACATGAATTAGCTGATACTCTGTAGGAGTCGTTTTTCTTTTTTTTCTCTTTCTTCTGTTCTCTGTATAAGGGGAGGGGGACCGTACTGCGCGTCAGTCCTCTTACTCTGTTATACAGGGGACAGAACTCAATAAAATTTTACTCTTTACTACTCAATGCATAAAGCTGTCTGTGTTTGATGTGCTCTCATTTTCCCACCACATCCATTTAGCAGTACTTCTGAATAACCGAAATGGCTTAAAACAGCTGAGGGGATGTTTGAAACTGAGTGATAAGATGTTCAGCAATTTATATATGATAATACAAGGCAGTAAATTAAATTTGGCTGAACTGGACAATAGTACCTGGCATGAAAAGTATGTCGTAGAGAGAGTAACAAAAAACTCAACCTCTCACCTCGCGCTCTGAGATGTCTCCGTCACTGTCTGTAGTGTCCTCTAGGATACTGCTGCCCTCACTAAAGTGTGTCACCCTGACCGGGTCAAACATCTCTTGAACATAATAACTACACAATGGAAAATCAGCTTCAAGTGCTGCACTGAGCAAGAGTGCACTGTAAATGGCCAGATATAAATGGCAATGTCAGTAGTAAATTTATATATGCAGTCATGGAACAGGACCTAGCTGTAGAGCACAGCTTTAAGGTGCATATTATGATGTGCTCTTAGCAATCATCCTCCTGGCTGTGTCTTGCTCTTTTGGCCAAATGTTTCTCTTCCAAAGCAGACAGACCAGACTTGCTGCATATTACTCCGTGCACTATAAATAAACCACATGTATAATGCCTTGTAAACAATGGAACAAGGGAAATTTGAATTGTGACTACTCTGTTAAAGGGGCGGATAAGGCAACCCACCCAAACCCCCCCGAAAGCTGTTCTGTTATCTCTAATTGCTATGCAATAGTCCTGTGATTAACTCAAAGGCTGGAGAAGTTTCACCTTTCTCTACTTGAATCCTGAAGGCTGTTCGGTTCTGTCGCCCACAATCCATCCTGTGTAATTAAACATTCACATCATAACTCGACCCCGTGCAATAGGGCAAACTCACTCGGATGGGGGAAAGGATCACAGACTACCTGTACTGCTGCCGCAACTCTACGGCCATTCCAACAACATCCACATACATTCCAGCAACATCCTATTATAAGACACAGTGGGCTTAAGTACACCCATTTAATAGCATGTTGGACCTTCTTTGGCCTCCAGAACTGCAGCAATTCTTTCTGGCATAGTTTCCACTATGTGCTGAAAATACTCTGCAGGAATCTTGGTCCAATCTTCATAGGATATTTTCTCTCAAATTACATGGAGGGACTGACATGTTCTAAACTGCCTGTTATACTCTTACAGCCGCTTTGAAATACAAAAAAAACATATTTATCTTCCACTCCACTCAAGGATGGCCACACTTGGAATTTCCCTTGGCACATTTAAAACATTGTGTGAGCCAGATAGCTTCTGTTTTCAACCTCTGAGTATTAGTGTTCCATGCTTATGAGATGCTTCAACACGTCCATGCGTGTTGTAAAGAAACAAAGTGTAAGCAGTATTAATGAAAGTGCATCTCTACCTCAAACTCACCAGTGTAACAATTACAGTTTGTGAAACCTAATTTTAAATGGCGATCAGCCTTCATAACAAATCTCCAATAACAAATAAGCAGAACTCACCTTGTTAAGTGTTTGTGTTTGTTTGTGTGTGTGTGTGTGTGTGTGTGTGTGTGTGTGTGTGTGTGTGTGTGTGTGTGTGCAGTTTTAAGCATAGCAAGGCACTTCAGGGTTGCCAGGTGGAGCCTTCCTGAAGACCCTGATACTGAAACAGCATTAAAAGCTGCAATGGCACTGTAGTTGTATTTATCTGCACTAATACAGCTTTGAACTATTGCACTCTTACATACAGTAAGTTTCTGTGTACCGGTGTACATTTCTGTGTACCTTTAGTAAATAAAGGGATTCTATTCTAATATTACAAGTGCTAGAAGTGCTGAAACTCCAAACAGTGAAGAAACCAGTGGAGCTTAATGACTGGTCAGATGAAGAGAGTGAAGTGAGGAGTTTCCTTCAGTGTCTGCCATGTCCCAGCTGAGGTGAGTGTGAAGCTTTTATTAGTACTATAGGAGTTTTGTTTAACTTTGAAACTGATGGTGTCACAGCCATTTGTGGCCGGGAGTCTAGAAGAGCATAATTGGCTGTACTCTTAGGGAGAGAGGGAGTGGCATACGCTCTCTCCCCTGTCAATTACAGAGACACCGTGCAATCAAGGGCGTCTATAAGTTCACGCGTCAGAAGGGGGAGGAAAAGACTATTTTCTGAGTACTTAGAATAACATTCCGTATTTTTTGGAGAAAGTTTTCTAGAGTGTTTTCATGTAGAGAGAGAAATGAGTGGCTAAAATGTCAGAAACATTAAGGAGACAAATGGGGAATACTATAACAGCTCTTTCCATGTGTTAGTGACACCAGCGTTCCCTCTTTTCCCAGATGGTAAAAAAGAGCCCTGACTCTTGCAAACTTCATTTTTTTGTAGAACAAAGAGAAAGATAAATAACTCGCTTTATGGCCTTTTTCCACTCATGCATACCAAGTCCACTATGCATCCAAACATTGTCAGAATAGTAGGAGTGCAGACTTTGAAAAATGATCTTGTCATGTAAACTCAGTAGCTTTGTCCCTGGTTGTCTAGTGGTTAGGATTCGGCGTGTTCACCCCCGCGGCCCCGGTTCGATGCCTGGTCAGGGAAAAACCTCTTTTTATGCTCATATAAAATGACAGATTCTGCATTAAAACATAAAGTTTGTGTGAGTTGGAGTTGAGCCGACAGCCTAAGGATGACAGTTTTAACTTCTACTCTACCAACTGACTTATTGAAAGCGACATGCAAGTAATCCCACATGTCCAAACACCAGTATGTTGGCAAGAAACACAGCCAGTTTTGGATGTTTCAATTGTTAAGTTCATTTGACACAAAGAAGAAAGATCGCATTGTATAAGTTGTTCAGCTACAAACAGATATATCTTTTGATGACATTTGGAATCATACTGGACTTTGTGTACATGAATGGAGAAAGGCCATAAATGGTTAGAATATCATTCAGTGCTTTTGGAGAAAAGTTTCGAGAGTTTTGTCATGTAGTGAGAGAAATGAGTGGCTGAAATATCAGGCATTAAAAGTGCAATTTGCACTCATGGAAAGAAAATTGCTTTCATGTGGACCGCATTGAGATATCGATCTGCCTGTGGAACATAACACCTCTTAAGAGGCTTGATTTGTGCTCTCAAGCTGCAATGGTGGTTTTCTCATGGCTTCTAAAAGAAGAGGCTGTGGTCAGGGTGGAGTGAGTCTTTGATAACCAAGATTGTTGTTGTTTTGGCCTTCGAATAGACAATGGCATTACCCAGTGTCAGGTCTTTCTCAGTAAACTGCAGAGAATGATATAGAGGGCAAGAAATGGTCAAGCACAGTTTTATTGGGTGTGTGTCTGTAAAAAAAACTAGAGCTCTCTGATACATTTTTGGTTCAAGATTTAATCATCATGCAAATGATTGTGATTAACGCTTTGTCTGTTTAATTCAAATATTATACTATAAACCTAATATTTTAATAGGGTTGGCAACTTTCTAGATCCGATTACTACATGTGTGTGAAGTACAGGTGCTGTAGCTATATGGTATTAAATTGTCCACAGTAGCCTAATTATAATATATACAACCAAAAATGCATCTAAAATAAACACCAGAAACCTGGGCTAACGCTGATGTACATATATGCATTAAATCTAAATAGGACTGCTCTATAGGTAGGATAACAGCAGAACAATTGTCCTGCCATATAAGCAAAACAAGAGCCTGCTAAAGCCACCAAGAGGGTGCCAAAGACCATGTATTTATTTCTATTTGATTTTTTACCTGTGTTATGTCAGTGGCAGCTAAGATTTCTGCATAGGGCCCCACACAGGCTTGGGCCAGCCCTGGTAACACAGTGTCGTGCACTGGAAAACCATCAAGCCAGTTGACTATGCTACCAGTGTTGTTTATGTAACTGTGCAAATAAACTGCAAACACAATTACTTTTAGAAGTATCATCCAGTTTGTTTTCACAATTGCCAAAATGTAATGAATCACAGCCAGTGTTCTAAAACAGAGCTGGAATGTATTCCTGGCTGATGTGGTTACAAAAAATAAAAAAATAAATAAAAATTTTAATTGGTGGATGAATTTTCAATGAAAGTGCTTCACTCAGCAGCCATTAATGATTCTTCTGTCCAGTATGAATAAATTGGAATTCCTATCCTTGTATCGGGTGCAGCAATTATGTGTAACAATTGTGAAGCAAAAAAGCAATAGTGAAATTTTAATATAACAATATAGGTTCTATAGAACATGATCTGCATGCATATTAATTAGGCTATGCAAATAACACAACTACTTCGGTAGCACATCATTCATGCCTGTTGAATAGGCAGTTTTCTGCTTTGCAGATACTTGAAATCTTTTACTAATCTTTCCCCAAATCCAGTAGGAGCTGCCTTTTACATTAACATGCCAGGATACACACTCACTGGATGTTTAATCTGTCTAATGGGTAAGATATATTCTTATAGTCAAGAAAGATATTTTTTAATTATTAATCAGTTAAGGAAGTCAAGCTATTGCATTTTGCTGAGATGAAGGAATATTGCATAACCCTGTACTGGCCAAATAATTAGATTTGATGTGCTATTTTGTGGATTAATCCCATAACTGAATTATTCACATGGTTTTATAGCCATGGTTAATACTCGCTGTCAAAATGGTGAGGTTCATAACAACCTCTTTCCTTCATAAGGAAACTTCCTGTTTTTGAAACTGTTTCAGCATACTAGCTCTTACTGCTCTCTATCTGTTTAACAAATTTTTCGTTGTATTTAATTACTTTCTACCTGGAAACTGGTAAATTCCATGGAAAGCTACTTTATCATCACAAACTATATCTAAGGAACTACCACAAACATAAGTAATGTTAACATTTTGCTTTTCATCATGACTTATGTTCTGTTTCAGAGCACTGAATGCAGCATGTTTATTCTTCGTCATTAGTAGCAGTTTTATCTGTGAGAAGTGTAGATGAATTGTTAGTCTGACAGAGAAGACTCTAGCACTAGAAGTACGCATTCAGACAGCAAGGCGAATGGGTGACGTTACGGCAAAGTAGACGAGCTTCAACCAGCTCATCGGATCACTACACATCCCCAACATTAAGTAGCAAAACCCCAGAGACCTTCTGCCTGTACTGGCCAGACTTCAGATCAGAAGGTGAGAGAATACAGTCATGTGTTGTGTGGCTCAGATTGTTCACACAGTTAGTAACAGTCCAAACACTTTAATTATACTGTACAGCATGAGACCTGGAAATGTGTGTCTGTGTGTGTGTGTGTTCTCCCCAGGCTGAGCTCCAGCTTTGTACTGTCCATCTTCAGAGAGATCTATCAGACTGGCTCTGATCACTGTGTGTCCAGCTTGCTGAGTTCAGCAGAGAACTGCATCAACTTGAACAGCAGAGAGCTGGACTCTGTCCACTGTGCTGCCCTGCGCTTCACCCTCCAGCACTGCACAGCAGTCTCTCTCAGCCTGCTTTTCACCTCCATACCAAAGGCGGAGCTGGAGAGCATTGAGCCACTGCTCTAACACGTCTCCCGTCTCAGGCTTGAACTTTTCTCACAATCAGAATTTTAACACAGAACTGGTCTGTTTAGGGAGTGTTATATAAACGTTTATGTACGTTTATGTGTTTTTCACGAGTTTCCTCAAAAGTCATTTTGTGCCAGCATCACTTAGGTTTTACTGAGACTCCTGTCAGGTAATCAGCAATATCCATGAATATTTACTTCAGAATAAAATGACTTTCTGGAGGAAATTGTTAAATTTAGGTGAAATATTTATATTAACCTGAAATTAACTGCCCTGCCACTGTCTGTGTGTGTTTTGTTTTCTCCGTGTTGACAGGCTGCTGTTGCTGAGGCTGCTCCACTGCTACAGTGTCTCTGAACTACAGCAGGGGGCAGCAGCAGCAGATCTGCTCTTCGCTCTGCAGCACAGACTGGATTTCTCCTGCTGCTCTGCTCTGGACCTCACAGCAGACACACAGAAACACACACTGACTCTGAGCACTGAGGACTGCAGAGTCGTCTCCATGGTCATCCAGAGAGCGAGCTCTCACACACACACACACACACACACACACACACACACACACACACACACACACACACACACACACACACACACACACACACACACACACACACACACACAGCTCACTCTACACGGCTGTGAGGGCAACTCTTCCCCATTTTACACACAGTCACCCTTCAGTAAGCCACTGACTCAACACCACACAAAGTAGGGAAACATTCTGGAAAAAGGAAAATAATTTTATCATTTGAAACAAAATGTGTGTAAATAGCATTAATGTTAGTAGTTATGTGAGTGTGTTAGTGTTTTGTGACTCTACATGTTGGTGAACGTTGATTGTGTTCAGCTGCAATAAAGCCATGCTGCTCCAGTTCCTGTCTCTTGTCTGTGTGGGGACTGATGTGGAGTGTGTGAGACGCGCTGTGGCTCTCTCCCGGGCTCTGGGTAAGATGGTGATCACCATCTTACCCAGAGCCCGGGAGAGAGCCACAGCGCGTCTCACACACTCCACATCAGTCAGACCCGGCTGGACCAGGCCTATAGGTCACTGGCACTGTTTCTGGAACATTCTGAAGGGCTTTCAGAACTGGACCTTAGCCACTGTCAGCTCACTGACCACTGCCTGCAGCTGCTGTTCGCACACCAGCACAAAGCCCACATCCTGCAGTGAGTGGACAAGCGGGAGGAGGGATGTGTAGAGAGTCTTGATTGTTGAGTGCACAGTGAACACTAACATAGATATAACACATTTTACTCTTTTTCTCACAATTTAACACAAAATCCAGCAGGGTGACTGAATGTAGAAGCTGTGTGTGTTCATTGTAAAGCATTGTAAGTTCCTTGAAAGGCTTTATATAAATGTAACTTTGCTCATTCAGTCATATCCTGTGTTCCTTCAAGGACTTTATTTTTCAAAAGCAAACAGCAAAAAGCTTGATTTTCTTGGTGATTTTATTTGGAAATGACGACCTCTCTCACTGGCTGCCTGGATCACTGATCACTGCCTGTACTTGGCAGGATGGATCTCTGTGGTCTACAGAATATCCAGACTGCTTGTAGAAACACATGTTCTCATTAAAAAGAGAAATAAGGCATAACAGACTCTTTATGATTTACAGTTTCATGCCTGATAGATAACAAGTCATGTGTACAAGAACTGAAAGAAATGATATTTTGTTTAAAATGTCAAAATGCATAATTATCTGGCCATTAATGACTCAGGTCCACTGACACAAATATACTATTTATTGCTTTGCTTATTCATTCATTTGCTAATTCAATCATTCGTTTATTAATTCATTCGTTCATTACTTTAATTCATTGATCTATAAATCTACAGGTGTTTGTACTACTACACGGTGATTTAGTAGAGGGAGGTGTGTTTGGGAATCCTGAACAATGTGGTAATTATAATCCATCTAATTTCAACCTCAGTCACAATGACATCACTGATGTGTCAGCAAAGAGGATCTATGATACTTTCTCCACCAACAACAATATTCACACTGTGAGGTAACTGTGTGTGTGTGTGTTTAGGCATTTAAAATAAGGCTGTATTTATTTGAGTTTAAAATTTCAAATTTAAAAGCCTATTTTGATTTTATAGGCTCTTCAACAACAGAATTACAGGCATACAAATCTTCCTCTCAGACAAGTGCTTTGAAGTCTGGTGATGTTGATGTGTTGTTGGCACTGTAATGATGAGATTTCATTTTTCTAGATTATTGGGACTATCCAAATTATATTTTTGTTTTAAGTGAAAAAATGTAATGATTAAAAAACAAATTTTAGTTATCTTATACATTTTAAGATTACATATAAAAATCAAATACTCAAAATTTATTTATAAAGTACTTTTTAAAATTTTATTTTATTTTATTTTATTTACAACAGGTGCTATTACAAAGCAGCTTTTCAATTGTCCAAGTCCAAGCCCCCAGTAAGCAAGCCAAGGGTGACAGTGGCAAGGAAAAGCTCCCTAGAGCATGAGGAAGAAACGTCGAGAGGAACCAAGACTCAAAGGGGGTCCCATCCTCCTCTGGCTGTTTAAAGAGAGACATAAATTAAAAAATGAAATAAGCATTTAATGTTTAGTCCAACTTTCTGGAGGTTCTAGACTTGTGTGCATGTGTCTGAGACCCAAGTCGCAAGAGAACGTCCATTAAGGGCAACAGAGAGTAGCTGGTTGGGGAGGAGGTGGTGTGGGCTACAACAGGGGACATCAGGGGATGATGGGAGTAGCCAAGGCATCTGAGACAGGATGAGGCTCAGTAACATCACAACATCAGGGGTAGGTGTACCTCGGCAGAGTCCACTATCAGTCCAGTGTATTAGAGCAATGATGTTTGATTCCTACTCAAAGAACATGTGATATTTCCAACATTCACTTTAGGTATCAATGAAGTTGTGACATCAAGCAAAGGAGGACAGTGAGACATGAGTAGACAAGCACAAGTTGGACCTATTAGGGACAATGAAACAAAACCTGAAGACAAGAAAACAGAAATGAAAGCCTGAGTGAGCTGAACTGAACTGAATCAAACTCCTACCGCTATATGGACCTAGCTCTGTAATATAGTTGAAACTGTAAGTTGCTATAGATAAGCGTGTCTCCCAGATGTCTGCTCACATTAAGCAGTGCAGTTGTGCAGTGTGAACATGGCATCTGTCTTTTACAGCAAAATCAAATTATTTTATTATTCTTTAAATGTCTTTAAATGTCTTCATGGTCTAGCAACTCATGATGGCATTAGCACTTGAAAGCAAAAAAAACAAACAAAAAAAACCAGCAAAACAAAAACATCTCAAAACACACTTATTGCATTGAGTTCTGTTTAGATGACTTTTGATTTTATATTAACACATCTACTGTTATCTATTTACCTTTTCCTTTTATCATTATATATGTCATTTTATTTTTTATCCTTTGGGCAATTAGTCTCTTCTCAATGCGTTTTATTTTTTGTGTGCAGAAAGAAGGGGTAAGAAGATGCATATACAGAGGTCTGGACTAGCTGTGCTGTCAAAGGTTAGGGGAAATGAAATAAATAAATGTTCCAAAATGTTTTTTTAAATAGTTTAGTATCCAACATTTTAAATTCTAACATTTATGGTTACCCCCAGCAGTGATCAGTGGTAGCTCAGTGGTTAAGATACTTGACATGTAGTCAGAAGCTTACCAGTTCCAGCCCTACTGCTGCCAAGTTGCCACTGTTGGTTTGCTGAGCAAGGCCCTTAACCCTCAATTGCTCAAGATATACTCACTCGTAAGTCACTTTGGATATAAGTATCAGGTAAATGTATGATTGTGTTTTTTATAATCTTGTACACATAAATGTCATATTCAACCAGAATATGTAAAACACACTGTCAAATCGTGTTTATAAAAATACGTTTTAGTTTTAATTAATTTCTGTAACTTCATGTCACTTATGTTGATATGGTTGTTGGCTCAGACAACAATGGCCACAAGAGGGAGACAAAGAGCTTCCCTAGTAATCAATGAAAACAGGCATACCCTGTAACTGTATGCTATACTATTCTTTTATTTTATATTTTTCCTTGATGTCCACTTACAATGTTTGCATGGCTTTATGTTCCAAAAATAATCATAATCTATTTTACACAAATATTTTCCAACCTGTTTATCTTGTAGAATTAAATAGGACATGTATTACATTACGAAGAAAGAATTCTGCGCTGCATACACTTAGACATCGGTAATATAACTTGCAGTTATATAACTTCTAGTGAAAATCCTTGAAGCAGTCAACACCATCATCTGAGTGAGCTCCATTTAACCCTCTGAAGTTAAACAAAGAATTGCAGCTAAATGTGTGAACATTATCACATGTGTCAGTTCATAACAAGTTAAGCTTCATAATAAGTCACGAAGTCAAGACAATTCATACCTAAGCATTACCTTGTTTGATGTGTTTATTGATGTATTTGGGTATAACCAGGTCATTTGCCTGTTTTTATGTATTGATCTTTATTGCTCCAAAAAACTACTCACGTCTTCCAATGTTCTTGATCCCCACTTCTAAGAAATAGTAAATGGACTAATCCTAGTTGTGGATAAATATAAGACTAAACAGCTGTGAACTAATTCCACACGAGGGGAGTCATCACTGGAAAGGTGTCCTGGTGCGAGGTGTGCAGTGGTCCCTGTCCTGCGAACACAGAGAGACACAGAGGTGAGATACCAGTTAAAAAGGTTTGAGAAAGTACATCCTCCACTGACCAGATTCTGTTGTTTAAATGTAAATGGTTCTGTGACTTGAACAGGTCTGCTCCTTCTCTCAGCCAATATAGAAACAGCTAACTGCACTACAACAAGTACACAAGGTGTAATGAACTTGCTATGAGAATGAACTCAGTAAGTAACTCAAAAAGGATAGGAGCTTCTCCTTCCTGTTTTCTTTGTTCTCTTCTTGTTAGTGTTTGTATTTGCTCTTTCAAAACACTCCTGCACTCATTCCTCACACTAAAACATGAACCTGGTGTTGTTTACACAGTGACTTGGTGTGAGGCATCTGATCCACGATTTCCCCCTGGGGTCACAGGTCTCGTTTGACGCCTTTTTTTTCTCCTTAAGACAAAAACAAATTCAAATAAGAGCAGAAAAACTGAGCAGAAATAAACAACTATTAAAATTCTAGATGCACTGTGGAATGTTCAGAGAAAAACAAGACACTCCAGTGTCTATTCTATTTAATATGTGGTATTTAACTGTCAATATGGGGACATTACGACAAGGGAGTGGGCTCAGCTGACCTGTCTATGATTTTATTTTATTTTATTTTTTTAATCCTAGTCTTTGATTAAGTTAAGGAATTTTTCTTTCAAAGAAAAGAAAAGGGATGGAACATCTGAAACACAAACAGAAAAATAGGTATGCATTTATCTAATAAACTGATGACTACGATTAGGTGAGACAAGTTTTAGGATATAATAATAAGTGTATAATTTCCATCACACTTTTCACCTGAGTCTCCTGTGTTTCTGAATAAAAGAAAGTAATATAACACAAGCAGTTATACAATTTCCGAAAGGCATATTATTTAGAAATAAAGAAGAACTTGGTTATTATTTGGTTATTAGGACACATGAGGAAAGCATTTTAGTTGCATTCATTTTGCCAAAGACATCCATGACTGAAACAAGCTTCCTGTCACCACTGACCACCCTCCTAGCGTTCATGTCTCCACGGTTTCCCTGTCTAGTGTCTTTATTTTGATTTACTCCCTTGTTGTGGTTCCATTCCTTCGTTTCGTTTTCTGCACCCCTCATAATTTGCACTTGTGTCTGGTTTAATGCTCATGTGACCATGTTTTTAAGCCCTGTTTTAGTTTAGTCTTGTTGCTATTTATTGTAAGTCCAGCTGCTGTTTGTTAATCGAGGCTTCCGTGCATGTGAATATAAGCCTGAATGTTTATCCTCGCCCCAATGTTATAGCCTGCATCCCTGGTTTGTCTTCGTGCACTTTTCTTTACTTTAGTTTATCGTGAATTCTCGGACTCTCCAGGTTAATAATTTGACCCTGGACTTTGGATTTGCCCCTAATAAATCTCACTCTTTTCCACACAATGCGTCCGCCTCCTTACCGCTCATCGTTACACTTCCCCAACCTGCTATATTTACATTAAAACTCCGTCAACAGCAGTCTTTAGCGTTGAGGGTTTTTTTTAATCTGTGTAAAATTACATAATTTCTGCTGTTTCAGAAGTGAAGGATTTGCGTGCTCTAAATTTTCATCATGCCAATGCACAGAGGTTTTGGTATGGAGATTTTATCCCGATCTATAGGAGCAAGTGTGATGGACTATAAAGTTGACGAGAAAGAAACCATCCGTTTCGCCGCCGTTCATGTCCATAGATGCTGCTATTACCAAAACTAGTACTGCGCTGATTCTTAGAGGACGGTTGATTTGACCGGATGTCGCAGCAGTACGGCCGACTACTCGTGATCATAACGTATTCATGACAACTCAGCCCTTTTTACGACTGAGGTGCTCACACGACAACGCGTGATCTTGCACCTTTTATGTGTTTTAAGAAAAACGCTCAGTGTTTTAAAGAGCAGCAGCGAATTTTGATCTAACGCGTTACTAAGCTCTGTGAGCAGAGTAATTTCTCCCATTGTGTTGAAATGAACAGGTGTCTGTTATTAGTTCAAGCATTGCATGTTCTTTGAAAGGCTCTATATAAATGTAACTTTGCTCATTCAGTCATATCTTGTGTTCTGTCAAGGACATTTTTTTGAAAACAAACAGCAAAAAGCCTGACTTTCTTGGTGATTTTATTTCTCTTACTGGCTGCCTGGTTCACTGATCACTGCCTGTCCTTGGCAGGATGGATATTGTGTGTCTCTGAAAATGTATTAATATTATTAGTATGTGCCTAACGCTCCTCTCTATTCCAAAGCTGACCCGATTTCCATAATTCTCGTATTGCATAAGACATTTATTCCCATTATATGTTTTAGCATTCAGGTGGTCATTTTTCTTTTCAACAGTTATTGGCGTGATCCAATAGATCCAAAGTCAAACGAGTACGCACATCATGTGTTGAACCCATCCATAGTATTTTTCTGCTTATCTAATATGCCAATATTTTCTCGTAACCATCCCACCAAGTCCTAAAAACACCCAAACCTAAATGCTTAGTAACTACAGTAAAGCTTGTGTCAGTGTCTTAATTTATATTCTGCATTAGTTCATCAAATGGTTATTTATTGAGAGTGAGTCTGTATTTTGTATTTGAAAAAAAAAATAAAACTGTCAGCATTAAGCAGCTTTGTTGTCTGGTTTGAAGGCTGTGGTTGTGCTATTTTTCTGGCCTTTCTGGTCAACTAATTTCTGTACCCAGTCATTCCATCAAGGGAGGTGTGTTGCTATTGAAATGTCTAACTTCCTTCATCTAGGGAATTCATGACATACATTAGAATTACATTTATTATAGCTGCAGGTGGCAATTAAGGGGTCCAATCATTTTATCACATCTGCACAACTTGGTTGCTGATGACATGCCATATTTAGTTCACCAGCCTTTGTGGTTGGTTTTGACGTTTTGTTTCCAGGAATGTTGTATTTTGAAACCAATCTCTCAATTTTCTCTGCTGAATTGCTTTATATAAATATTATTTTTCTGATTCGACATGACTAAGAAATATAGTTCCCCCACAAGGTCAGTTCACCCCAAATGTACTTGCATTCACAGTATGTTCATATACACCATTGAAGTTTGGTGATAATCTAACACTCTATGGCTAAGTTTTAGCCTATTAATAAAAATCCTGCTCTTGGGGATTGATAGTTAAATACACATATTTTTGATCATTATTTACAAGAAGATCTGCATTTTTTACATTTAAAAGGTATCTCTAGATCAAAAGGTCACTGACTTGTTTGAAAGGTGCATTTGCCCAACTAATTTAGGTATCAAAAATCAGGCTAAAAAAAGGTTTACGAAACGTATTGAACTTTTTTTATGAAATAGTCACAAAGTATTGCACTGTATAAACTGCATTTCTCATGCACAATTGGTACACAATGGGATTGACTCATTTTTCTTTTTTTAAATACCTTTTCATATGTCAGAGGGGCTCTGTTGGCAAAAATGTCCTATAATTGCCATGCTAGCTCAAAGTCCATAAATCAATACTCATGTCAAGTTTCATAAGAATTACTCAAAGAAGTCTTCATTTTTTTTCAGCTGTTTTGAATGAATCAGTACACCTTGGAAAGATTGATAGGTATGTAAGGGCCATATACCATACAAATATCAACATGTTTCAGTCTCATCAACATATTGATACCAAATTTGGGAAGATTGGAGAAAGGTCCTACGACTAGTGTGTTACAGTTCATCAGCAACATAAAAAGTAGTAGGATATTTAAATTTAAAGTAATTTCTACAAGAATCAACGTTACAGAAGTCCACTGAAGCCAGTTCTATGATTAGCCAATTACCTGAAAAACATTAGCCAATGTTTGAGTCATCCTTAGGAATCCTTCAGCTTGCTTACAGAAGCAGTATGCAAAATTTCATCTTGATCAGAAGAGCAGTCGTTGAGAAACAGTTATTTGCAATATTATAATGCCCCATATTGACAAAACTGCTACATTTGGTAAGCTACCTCAAAGTCAATACTGGTATAAGTCTTTTAAATTTCATGAAATCTGAACATGTCCTTCAGGAGTGACAGCTAGTTAAAGTTAAAGTTAAAGCCTGACCTTTGTACTACTAATTTGTACTACTAATATTAGTGTCTAATGTCTTTTCTTTTGAACATCTGCAAATGTTAAATATAGTTTTGTCTGCAGTTCATAAAGGAAAAAGCAAAAATACATTAGAGTCAGAACTTGTTTCTTTGTCACACAGTTTTATTATTTTTTTTAAATTATTGCATTGTCTTTTAGCACACGTTGGCAAATGTGTCCATCCTCTTGTCGATTGTCCTTGGACTTGTCTTCTTGTGCTTGGACAGCAGCTGCTGGTGCACCTTCCTCTGCTCCTCCTGCTCCTCAAGTTTGGCCTCCTTATGAATCTGCTCAATGGTCTTGGGCCCGTGGTCAGCTCGCCGCGACACCCAGTTATTCTAGAAAAGCAAAATCAGCAGATGCATACTTTTGCATCACCATGCGCTGGAATGGCAAACACAAACACACAAACACAGGCAGAGTCTCTAACCAGTCGCAGGTCGATGACGTCCTGGAGCAGGAACCGAATGCGTGAGGAACCCCTCCTCTCCTTCACTGTCTTTTCTATATATTTAAAGTAATGATCCATTTTTGGCTGAGAGAGAGAGAGAGAGAGAGAGAGTGTAAGAGAAACGTCGACAAATTTCAGATATTCTTCACCTTTCGATTCGATCAGGTGTGCTCTCAGCTGAACTCATGTCACAAGACGTTTATGACTCTTATGTAAACCCTGCTGCCTTGCACGTTGGTCAGTGCTGTAAAGCAGTTCACTGCCATTGTGGGTGTAGCTGTGCTGTCATCAGCTGCACTTGGCTTTGGGGAATCCAGGGTGCAGCAGCAGGAGGTGGCAAACGTGGAGGAGGCTGTGAGAGCAAAACCTTCTAACAGCTGACCAGTCCTGAATAAAAGCCTTTCATTTTGTCAGCTGCAGTAGGAGCAGAGCTAACAACCACACTAACAACTTCTCTAAACAATATGAACTTGGACACTTTTAAAATCATTGCCAAGGCCTAATAATACACTGATATCAGCACAGCATGCTAGTCGCACTATAGATGATGATCCTAATTAGTTGGCTACCCTGTAGTCAGAGTGCAGGCAACAGGCAAGCAACAGAAAACACTGACGGCAAAACTTTTATAAACAACATTTCAACATGCTTGTTTTTTGGTTAAAAGCGTGCATGGAAAAAAAAAACCCACAATAAAAAAGACCAGGAAACTTGAACACAAATAACTGTCACACTAGTTGGTGACTGAACTGTCAACATCACAACTGCCATTCCTACTAGAGACAAAATTGACAGTCAATATACAATATCCAAAACTTCTTCATCCAGTTTCGATGTGTAAAGTACTTGTTGTGAAAAACGCAACACAGACCAAATCTGGACAAAATCCGCACAGCCGCTGCACTGCACACTAGCACTCATCTACACATGCGCCGTAAACCTTTACATGACATATTAAAGATAAACCGATGCAAGTGCTGAGCATCTGCTGAGAATATTAAATCAACCCAGACCAGGCCCGCGGCCTGCTTACCCTGGCCTTCTCCAAGTCCAGGTCTTTGCCGATGGCTGTGAGGAGGTGGCACAGACGCTCCAGGCTCTCCTCGCTGTGGTTCATGAACAGCTTGACCACACAGTCGTGCATGATGGCCTCTGACAGCATGTGCAGCTTGAACAGCTCCCCGATGAACTTGATGTTACCGATGGACCTCCTGTGGGCCTTGTCCTTCGCCTCCTCCAGATCCTCCTCCAGCCTCTCCCGCTCGCTGGCCTTGCGAGGAGTAACCAGAACAAAGACAAAAGCAAGAAACAGCGCGTTTGGACCCGATAACGACCAGGCCGCCTCCCAGCACTGCTGCCGATTTCAGTCCCCTTTCTCCTGATCTGTGGGTTGGTGAGTCGGGTAAACTAGACAGGAGTGCTGCTTACTGAAGTGGCCGCTTCCAGCTGGTGCCGCAGCTTCTCCAAAACATCATCGTTGACCTTGTCCTTCTCAAACTCCTTCTGACAGCGGTTCAGCAGCAGCTTTTGGAAACCCACAGTGCTGGTGGGCTTGTCTGCCATGGGCACTTTTAACTACACAGGAAAGACATGTAGGAGAAACACTTGGGTATAAGACAGTGTTGAGAGTTCTGTTACTAAATAGAAGCTGATTAAAGCTCCATGTCAGTTTAGAGTGGTTCAAACAGAGTTCACTTCTGTGTGGCATTTGCCTTTGTATGGAACTTCAGCAGCAATGTATGGGAACATGTTACTCACCATAGCCAGGCAGCTGCACATATTGCCATAGACCATAGAGAAGCTGGGCTCATCGATGGCTTTTTCAAAAACCAGATCAACCACGCCTTTGAGGCGCTCCTCTGTGTCGATGGTGAGGTCCATCACCTGCTTCATCAGCTGGTTAAACATCTGCGGTGTCAGTTTGTTCAGGATACTGCGCACCTTCTGGAAAAGCTCCTGGAGAGGAAAACAGACTACCGACTAAGCTTTCCATTACAAAGATCCCAATCTTTTGTTAAATTCAGCAGTTCTTCCACATAATGACTAACTCCTCACTTTCACCAAATATTTACTCTGCCATTTGGAACTTCGTCATGAACAAAAATCACTCAACTTTGCTATATAGACCGATAAAGGCATCATACATCAATCACACTTTCCGAGAAGTGTAGCACTGGCAGCAAACAGTTTATCAAATCTTATCAACTAAAACCCCTCATGTGCTCCAAATTCAAATTAAAAGAAAACCCATTAGAACCAGCTACAAGAATTTAAGATTTAATCAACATATAACTCCTACAAAAATATAAATATATATATATACATAATAACCAAATCTGATCCAATAATAACCCTACCGACCAGACAATGCAATGAAGATCTGTCAATCTCTCCAAATGCTGAATTGCACACAAATTTGCAAGAATATTTTTAACACAACCATTGGGTGTTAACCTATAATATATACAAGATCATCCACAGAATACACTACAATATCTACAATACTCTCTCACCAAAATCAACACCACAATCAACACAAGGAACAACAAGCACACAAGATCTGGTCCTCAGTATCATCACACCCCCTGTTTACACTAGAAACCAATGTCCCCCTGCATAGCTACATTCGTGCACACTCCCCGCACACCCACCCAATTAAACAATGACTCTATAATTTAAATATCCAATTCTTGAAGAGCATATCGCAAATAAAATTAAGTAGCTTTCAAGCCAACCATAACAGGCTGTGACTCTGAAATCTGAAAACAGGGCATGGCGGAGTGAGGTGCTGACCTGAGTTTTCTGGGTCTCGGGGTTCTGGGTGTTCTCCCTTTTCATGCCAGGCTTCCAGGCATTCTCGGCCTTCTTCAGCTGCACCTCGTCGTTCATGGACACGTTGGTGATGATCTTGCGGGGAGGCAGCCGTCTCGGGCCTACACTGAGCAGCTGAAGCAATAAATGGGTGCTCTTTATTATGGGCGGTAACATTGTCACAAAGACCTCGGTCACAAAAGATGACCAGGCGCTCATTTATTTGTGACAGAAGAGAAGGGATGAGCGGAGAGACCCACCGGTGCACCCCTGCCTCCAGGAATTGCCCTGCTGAAGTCTGCAGAGGCTGGGTTGAAGCCTGGGTCTCTGGCGATAAGGCGAGGGCCCACCTGCTGCAGGGGCAGCTTGTTTTGTTTGATCTAGAAAAGAACAGAGTCAAGTCGAAGTCCATCAGCCCCTCTCCATGGAATGGTTTTAAAGCTCCCCTAAGGCCAATGTTTTAGCAGGCTTACCTTGTCCAGTACCACATCAGAGATGGGAGGAAGCCCCTCTGGCTTCTGCATGCAGGCAGGCATGAACTGGAAGGCCAACAGGAAGTCTCTATCATACTGCCTCTTCCCATCCTTCAGCTCTGGCTCTGCATGCAGAGAGGGGTACAGTGAGCACCTGGAGAGAGGAATCACCTCTCTGTCAGGACACTGGGCCTGCCCCACAGGAGTGTCCTCTTTTGGCTTCTTCCAGGTGTTGGATAAACTAATAGCTGTAAAACATAACAAATCGGTCTGGTGTCTTTTTAGTGTCCTAACATAGCATGTCATGCATGTGGTTATTTACCTTGACTCAAGCTTTGCCTAAGCTTGGACTGTAAGATGGACTCCACTTTATCCTCCAGCAAGACCTCTGGCTCCTTCCCAGTCTCTTTCAGCTCTGCCCCAGTGGAGGCTCCACAGGCCTGGACTGCCTCTATAACAGCCTGGCCTGGGAGAGTGAGGCCTGAAAGAGCAGCAGTGCTGGAAGGCAATGAGGGCGTCAGCGTGCCTGAGGCAACCGCCTCTCCGGCTGCTGGACTTACAGCCTTCGCCGGACAGTGGGCCTCCAGGGCCAGGCTGACACTGACATTCCCCTGCTCTGCTACCTGGCTGTTCAGCTGCTGGGATTTGAGGTAGAAAATGCGAGGATAATGAGGGTGTGGACATAAAAACTAGCAAAAGACAGAAAAGATGGAGAGAGAGAGATAGAGAGAGAGAGAGAAAGAAAGAGAGAGAGAGAGAGAGAGAGAGATACTGCACACACATGCAGAAGAAGGGGAATGGCAATGAGGGTGGGGGGGTGAGCACAGCACAGCACAGCACAGCACAGCACAGCACAGCATAATTAGAGAAGTGAGTAGAGAAAGAGACAAAGAGAGAGAGAGAGGAAATGAGAAAGCACAAGAGGGCAAAAGATCCAGCCGCAAAGGCACAAAATGTGTGTGTGTGTGTGTTGAGGTGGGGGGGGAAGACACAAAGACAGCAAGAGACAGCAGACAAGCATGGGGTGCTTAAATAAATGGGCAGGAGAAATAGAGAAAGAGAGGAAAGAGGAACACTGTTAACATTTAGGGAAAGAGGACACAAAGTAAGTGCAACAGCGCAGTAGTGAGTGTTCCCTTTACAGAGAGGCCTTTCCTCAGAGGAGCTGAGGTGCTCAGGGTTTGGCTGAATCCTTCTTACAGGGCCTTTATGTGGGCTGTCTGTGTAGAGGGAACACGAGGGAAGATCAGGAGGATTTGAGTGGCTGTGAGGGAGAACTAAGATGGAGGCAGACGAAAGAATAGGCACGGCAAGTCGGAACATCAAAACACATCTGAGAAGCCTTCTTAAATCAGAACAGCCACAATCACACAAGCTACTGGAACCAGTCAAATATGACGGAGGAGGGTCAACGGTGTGACCGAATCACTAAAGAAGGAAGAGAGAATGGCCAGAAATCAAACTACACCATCAGATTTTGTTGCTGATTGTATGATGCTTTTAATAGGACAAGACAATGAAAGCCAGCGAAACAACCAAACAATCAGCTCAGAGCTCATTATGAGGGAGGACTAGATGAGAGAGTACTTTGACCTGTGGAGTGGATCACGCGAAGCAGCGGCCTGCAGCCGATCAGGGGCTCAGGCTGCGGGACTGAATGGCTTACCTGTGGAGCAGTAGGGGTAGTGCAGGGACGTCCCACTGGTGGGCTTGTGTTCTGGCTAATGCCTACTCCAGACATGATCTCCTCTGTGATATCCTTGCCATCCTGGTTAGGGTCTCGGATACGGATCTTAGCGAACAGTAAGTTATTTGCATCTATTAAGTCAATCTACAATTAAATTAATTTCACCTCTGAGGCAGGGGGAATACTCACTGTTTTCTTTACCCTCTTAGTGGGTGGAGGCTGCTGAGCTGTATGCACTATTATGGATGGAGATTTGGTGTATATGGTCTGGCCAGGATAGTATGAAGGCCCTGCCACTAGTGGTGACCAAAAAAAAGCACTGGTTTCAGTTAGAGAGCAAACGAAAAACCAGTTTCAGCCAGCGGGAATACCCAGAAGAAAGGTCTCTTTATCGGTGAGAGCACGCATGTGGGTTTCCCAGGTGGGGGTAGAGAAAGGGAAGTCCAAACTCACCATATGCTAGTGGGCAGTCTGCAGGAAAGAGCCCAGGGTAGAATGTACTGGGTCCTGTGGGCTGGACGGAGTACTGCTGGGGATGTCCCACGTAGGGAAGGCCACTGTGGTGATACTGAGAATGAAACAGAACAGCAGAAGTAAAGGGCCTAGCACCAGACATGGCCATTCATATAGGACACTCCTAAAAGAGATATTCGAAGCAGTAAACAAACAAAAAATACAAAAACATTTAGTTTTTACACTGAAAAAAAACTAAACTAGAACTTCTCATTTCTGCTTCCAAGATAAAACATATTTTTATCTACACATTTTAGGAGCAGTTTATTTATTGCTGGCCAACCTGTTTATAGACAGATTTTCAACCCATTTGCTACACTGTGTACATATTTGCACAGGCGCTTTTCTCTGCTCTGGGTACCTGAGGCACGTAGTACTGGAGTACGTAGTACTGGCCGGTCTGGGATGAGGTGAAGGGCATGGGTGTCAGGAACATCATGATGGGCTGGCTGGACACGGGTCGAAAGGAAGCGCTGTTACTTGGAATGGCAGGCTGGGCTGTCTGCATCTGAGGGATCTGGAAAAGCTGGGAGAGGAGAGGAGTGGAGAGTGAGGGTCACAGAGCAGCGTGGCGTATGCCGCAGCAGCCGACTCAGACGCTCGGAGTGAAGACTTTAGTCAAGAGTTGAGTCGTGGACTCTACAGCAGTTGTACTGGGAATGTTGAGGAGATATATACATAAAAAAAAAAAGATTAAAATTTTCAAGGGATTTTGAATGTCCTATTATGCTAGGCATGCAAGATACAAAAAGAAAATCTTTCAAGAGTCTGTTTCACATGCATGGCACTAATACAAGGGTGAATGAACTAGCATGAAAAATTAAACAATTACAATGATGGATGCAGCTAATTAGCCATTATTGCAGGAGAGAGGATATATATGTAAAAGACAACTTATCTTGAATGTAAATTTGTACTGATAACCTGAGTCTATCAATGCCACTGCTGACAAAATATGACATGAGCTAGAATTCAGAATGTGACAAAACCCCCATCCCAGTTGGCTTTGATGCTCAGAATGGGAACATAGTGAGGGAATTCCTTCTACATGAGAAACAGTAAAATGAGCCTAAGAGGTGATTCTCACATACTGTCTCCCACCGAGCTGTTGCCATCTTAACATTTTCTGGACATAAAATCCTCCCTCCAGCAGTTATGCATGCAGGCAGAAATGAACCTTTGTATGGGCTCCTGGGTAATGGAGCAGCCATACCATGTCCAAAACAGATTATTAAAAAGCACTGGAGTCCAAAGGAAATAAAAAGAAACAGACTAAAAAAGACTAAACATAAAAGACTAAACATAGGTGCTGGCATCCTCCGAACTGGGGAGCAGAGTGGAGCGCAGGTGCACCACTGAGCTACTGGAATGTCTTTCAATGCATTTTTTGAAGACTGCAAAATTACCTGAATGGATCTCAATCCTCCCTTGAATATTGAAGCAGGAACGAGAGAGAAGCTAGTGGAAGAACGCACTAATGGGTGTAAAGGGTCAGAGAGACTGTAACACGCTCAGATACACTGGCACACACAATTTAAACAAATCTTTAAACAAATTTAAACCAAAACAAGTTTGTTTGTTTTTTTTAAATGACGGAATTGAACACTGTTGTTACAGTGGAATTGTGAGGTCAGAGGCAGAGCAAATGTGTTCCACTAACCTTCCTGGCCCTTTAAGTGCACTACTGCAGATAGACTGAAAACAAATTTCACCTAAATAAAATCACACTGTAACACTGAAAACATAAACACAGACAAGCACTGAATGAGTGGTAAAGGGCATTAAAGCCTAAGTATTACATGGAGATCACCGCTCACATTTTAAATTCTTTCCTTTGACAAAACAACTCACATCAGCAGCCAAGGCACTGCACTGGCTTTCTAAAAGGAGATGGCAGATGGCACTATCAATTAGCTTCACTCAAAAATAGGAGAAAACAAGGAATGCGGCATGTTATGCGCTCGTGCACATAGTTCGGTCACACGTCTCTGCTATGGTCTTCCAACGTACACTGCCCTTGATATGAGGCAATATGGCCACCTACTGTAAGCTCAACCTTGGGTCACGATATCATGCAGAGCCTTCATAATACCCTATGCTTCTGTGCATGTGCTAGTCGGATTCAAGCTCAAATATCGTCTCTCTCAGCTAGCACAGCCCGGCCTCATCTGTCTACAAAACTTCCAAGAGGTCTCCGGTACACTAGACAAATGTTGCTGTTTTGTATTCACAGAGAACATTTATCCAAGTATGTGTACAGGTCAAAAAGTTGGGATGCGGCTGGGAGACAGGAATCCATCTGCCTCTGAGATTGATGTGTGAGTTGGGGAGGGGAGTGCAGTGGCTAGAACACTAAACTTGGCGAGGTTTTACCACAGGCACACAGAGGAGCATGCAGCATACAGTGGGAGGTGCTGCGCTGCGGCGGCGGACATTAGCTGCTGGTGGGCAGGATGAGAGAGCAAACTGGGGGTGGAGGAGGGTGGGGGGAGCCAGGCAGAGACTGTGGGGGCAGGATGCGTGCAGACGCATGTCACATGCTGCAGGAATCTGGACCATGTTGCTGACAAGTTCATTGAATGTTTTGAAGCCAACTACAGCACATGCATGTCTGTGTTGTATCTGGGCTTGGTGGATTAGGGTCAAGGAAGACTTATTTTTAGCTGAAGATGTCTTTCAATAGCAACACACTTAACTGCAGATAACCATATTTACTGCTAAACTTTGGCTGACATCTCAAGTGAGGCGCACTTCATACAGAATGAATACAAGAGTTAATTTACTGTCTTGTGCAGTTCAATATAACAAGCTCATGGTTCATTGCAGGTGGAGCCACCGTCCTTGTTGATTGAAAACCTTAAGAAGCAGAAGCAACAGTCCTATTCCAAGCTAGAGAAAAAAGGCACAGGACTCTCACACAGCAGACTCTGAAATGGAGGATCTCTCACATTAAGGTATGGCTATGCAGCCTTGAATTTTTATCTCCAGACATTCTTGTGTGGTTCCTAGATTTTTCCCACTTTCCAGTCCTTTTCTCAAGTACACTTTAAATAGAAAATAAAGTAATTAATTGAAGGGAATAGCCGGTGCCATCTTTATTCTGAGCTCAAT
>NW_027658434.1:5000-22500 GCF_041902795.1 Electrophorus electricus
GGAACAGAACAGACACCTTTCCGTGATCCGCCTGCGCAGGGGGTGAGAAAAGAAGCGAAAACGTGGGCAGCCAAAGCGGAGAGAACCCACCGGCAGCCACGCTCGCTTCTTTCTCGGGCGCAGGGGACCACGTTCCTGGCCAGGCCAGGAGCGGAGCCGAAACGAACCGAAACGAACCGAAGCGGGGGAGGAGAAGCTTGTGCACGGAGAACGGGCACTCAACCGCAGCGAACCCACCGACCGGATCTCACCGAGACAGCGACCGGGAACCGTCTGCTTTTAGGAAGACGGAGGCCAGGGGGCACCCCCCCACCTACGAACCTCCAACCGCGGTCCCGCCTGAGAAGGCAGGTCCGACAGATAGGAATAGCGACCCTCAGACAGGCGTAGCCCCGGGATGGACCCGGGGCCGCAATGTGCGTTCGAAATGTCGATGATCAATGTGTCCTGCAATTCACATTAGTTCTCGCAGCTGGCTGCGTTCTTCATCGACGCACGAGCCAAGTGATCCACCGCTAAGAGTTGTACTCTTTTATTTCAGGCTCAGTTTAGGTCTTTCACCACGACTACAAAGACAGGTTTAAAAGGTTTCACCAACCGGTCAGGCGCCCCCGTCTGCGAGTGTTGAAACGGGCGCGGGGTTGCGCTTTGCCCACACGCCCCACGTGGCAGACGAGTCAGTCTTTGAACCGCGGCCCTCCGCGCCCGCCCCGTCCGACCCCTCGAAAGGGGTGGAACTCACGTAGCGTGGGCCAAGCCCTAGGTACCTGCCGGGGGTCCCCCTGAGACTCCTTTCTGAGAGAGAGAAGCAGGGGAACCGGCTGCGCCACCCACCACCACCACGCCCCAGGACGCCGGTGGGCGGACGAACACAGGAAGGGCCATGGCCTGCCCCACGAGGAGCAGCGCTCGCAACCCCCCCCGGAAAGTCCGCTCGTCAGCGAGCAAGGGGACGGGGATGAATGACAAGGACAACAAAATAGGAAAACCCCTCGCGGTGGACGGAGGCAGCGGCCGTGC
Source organism: Electrophorus electricus (assembly GCF_041902795.1). Classification (NCBI taxonomy): domain Eukaryota; kingdom Metazoa; phylum Chordata; class Actinopteri; order Gymnotiformes; family Gymnotidae; genus Electrophorus; species Electrophorus electricus. The sequence goes on from NW_027658434.1 coordinate 6,021, forward strand.
GAGCGAGAGGGAGGGCGCGGGACGGACCCGTACGACCCGCTCGACTCGCAGGCGCTTCTCCTGCCGGCAAGGTGAGGGGAAACCGGCCTTCGCCCGACGAGCGGGGACGCCGAGTTTTTTGAACGACGCGTCTCTCGCGCTGGAACCCAGAGAATACCGGGGCCTGCGGGGGGGGGGTGCTGAAGGACGACGCGGAGGAAGAGGCGGAGGACGAGGAAGGGGTGGGAGGGACTAGGCTCCTCCTTTATGCCTTCTGTCCAGCCTGACCTGCAAGCGACCACGTGTAACAGCAACCCCGAAGACCCTTTCGACCCTGGGCCCCGACGCGGGGGGACGGCGAAGTCGAGGGGGTCGGGAGAGGAGGCACGCCGGACAGCGTTACCCGTTAATGATCCTTTCGCAGGTTCACCTACGAAAACCTTGTTACGACTTTTACTTCCTCTAGATAGTCAAGTTTGATCGACTTCTCGGCGCTCCGCCAAGGCCCGCGAGGAGCCCCGGCGGGGCCGATCCGAGGACCTCACTAAACCATCCGATCGGTAGTAGCGACGGGCGGTGTGTACAAAGGGCAGGGACTTAATCAACGCGAGCTTATGACCCGCGCTTACTGGGAATTCCTCGTTCATGGGGAATAATTGCAATCCCCAGTCCCCATCACGAATGGGGTTCAGCGGATTACCCGCACCTCTCGGTGTAGGGTAGGCACACGCTGATCCAACCATTGTGGCGCGCGTGCAGCCCCGGACATCTAAGGGCATCACAGACCTGTTATTGCTCCATCTCGCGTGGCTGAACGCCACTTGTCCCTCTAAGAAGTTTGACGCCGACCGCGGAGGGCCGCGTAACTATTTAGCATGCCGGAGTCTCGTTCGTTATCGGAATTAACCAGACAAATCGCTCCACCAACTAAGAACGGCCATGCACCACCACCCACAGAATCGAGAAAGAGCTATCAATCTGTCAATCCTTTCCGTGTCCGGGCCGGGTGAGGTTTCCCGTGTTGAGTCAAATTAAGCCGCAGGCTCCACTCCTGGTGGTGCCCTTCCGTCAATTCCTTTAAGTTTCAGCTTTGCAACCATACTCCCCCCGGAACCCACAGACTCGTGGTTTCCCTCACGCTGCCCGGCGGGTCATGGGAATAACGCCGCCGGATCGCGGGTCGGCATAGTTTACGGTCGGAACTACGACGGTATCTGATCGTCTTCGAACCTCCGACTTTCGTTCTTGATTAATGAAAACATTCTTGGCAAATGCTTTCGCTTTCGTCCGTCTTGCGCCGGTCCAAGAATTTCACCTCTAGCGGCGCAATACGAATGCCCCCGGCCGTCCCTCTTAATCATGGCCCTGGTTCAGGAAACCCACAAAATAGAACCGGAGTCCTATTCCATTATTCCTAGCTCAGGTATTCAGGCGAGAAGCGGGCCCGCTTTGAACACTCTAATTTTTTCAAAGTAAACGCTCCGAGCCCCGTCCGGACACCCAGCCAAGGGCATCCGGGGGGCACCGGGAGACAGGGTCTGAGACAGGCGGTGGCACGCCTCGCGGCGGACCGCCAGCCCACTCCCGACATCCAACTACGAGCTTTTTAACTGCAGCAACTTTAATATACGCTATTGGAGCTGGAATTACCGCGGCTGCTGGCACCAGACTTGCCCTCCAATGGGTCCTCACCCATGGGTTTAGGATACGCTCATTCCGATTACAGGGCCTCGAAAGAGACCTGTATCGTTATTTTTCGTCACTACCTCCCCGTGTCGGGAATGGGTAATTTGCGCGCCTGCTGCCTTCCTTGGATGTGGTAGCCGTTTCTCAGGCTCCCTCTCCGGAATCGAACCCTGATTCCCCGTTACCCGTGGTCACCATGGTAGCCGACTATGGTACCATCGAAAGTTGATAGGGCAGACATTCGAATGAGACGTCGCCGCCGCGGAGGGCGCGCGATCGGCCCGAGGTTATCTAGAGTCACCAAAGCGGCCGGGGGGCCCGAGCCCCCCGGATGGGTTTTGGGTCTGATAAATGCACGCATCCCCCGAAGGGTCAGCGCTCGTTTGCATGTATTAGCTCTAGAATTACCACAGTTATCCGAGTAACGTGTGGAGCGATCAAAGGAACCATAACTGATTTAATGAGCCATTCGCAGTTTCACTGTACCGGCCGTGTGCACTTAGACCTGCATGGCTTAATCTTTGAGACAAGCATATGTTACTGGCAGGATCAACCAGGTAGTTTGCACCGTGGTCTGGGATGAACCACGAGTGACATCCGCCTCCCCTTCCGGGGGCTAGGAAGCAGCGGGTTGTAAGTGCGTGCGCCGTCAGGTCCAGACGCCATACAGGGCTACCCAGGACAGCTTCCGCGGCCAGTGTAAACGTGCTCGCGCACCGCCCTCTGGCCTTCGGACGCCGACCTCTCACCTTGATGCAAAGCTGTCCCATCCGGTCATGCCCGCACCGTACCCCGTCCACCTCCTCCGGAGGTGCGGACGGCCGACTCCAGGTGCTTTCGGCGTTCCCTCTCTTCACGCCGTTTTGATTTTCGTTGGCCGCTGGTGGGGGGACAAGGGAAAGACCTCGTCGAATTCCCTCCCCCCTAGCCTCGCTCAACCTACGTTTCGTGATGTAACCAAGAAGAGTGATTCGTGGGCCCAGGTAGGTTTGAAGAGGAGGCCAACAAAGCAGGGCACTCCCTTCCTCCCAAACCACAGACACCAGTATAGGACAACTGAGTAGACAGACTGGCCGTCTGAGTCTCCCCCAGAGAGTTCTGGGATGGGTTACAAATAACCCCCACCCCCCATCAGAGGCTTGACCCGCTAGAACCAGGGAGGATCTGTCAAAACCGCTCTCCACATCAGAAGTTCTGGATCAGCCGGGGCTGGTCGGCAGACGTCCACCTAAGGCCGTGGCCTAACCCCGTGTGGGGGATAGCGCTCGCACCCGTACACGTGGACACCCGCTCGTCAAATGGCTGGCTCCTCACTTACCGTAGGGGGAATGGTTTGCCTACCCCTGGCGGGTCTGGTACTCCACTCTACCAAACAAGGAAGCAACACACCAATAGACCCCTGCAACACCGGGCAGCTTTGGGCAGTGTCACTACACTCCTCCTTGTTCTTCACGTTCCTTCCGTGGTGATTTTTTTTTTTTTTTCGTGGCCATTGCCGTGCATGGCTTCCCCATCGCTTTGCATGCTCTCCATTGCCTCGTGCTGCTTCACCATTGGTCTCACCTGGAGACCGAAGCCGCTCTCCCAGTAACCCGATGGTACCTGGCCAGAAAACCCCGTGCCCGATTTCATCTAGGACAAGGGCCAAACCACAGACCGTGCCCGTCCAGGGTCAACCCCTGGTCGGACAGGCCTGGTGGGTCGATACCATGGATGTGGCAGGCCGACGAGAATCCACTGGTACATTTACAAACACGCCCACCCTGGTGGCATGGCTGTACGACCCATCGTCGAAGCACGCTGCGGCGGACTGAGCCATTGGATCCAGTTGCCTGGGCGTACACTCAGCCCAACAGACGCACTCGGGTCGGGGAGAGCAAAGCAGACTGTGTGCCTGGATGTGCCCACTTCCATAGGGGAATCGGCATGATGGTTCACTTAACCCGAGGAGGGCTCCCCTCGCGGGATAAGCACCCCCCTCGGGGGATGGGGGGGGGGGGCATCCAGAGCACACCACTTTCCGGTAGGGGACAGGCGTTTGATCATGTGTCCGAGGGAGAGCTCCCCTTGCCGGCCGAACACCCCTCGGACTCCCCTTGGGCTTCCAGAGAACGCCACTGGATGAATTTAGTGCTTGGACCCCATTGATTCTCTTTGCTCTCCCATATACCCGACGGGACCTATTTGCAAAACCCCGTGCCAACCAGACCTCCAGGAAGGGGGCTGGCGGCTAACCATGCCCAGCAGGGTGCACCCTGGTCGGACACTTTGGGAGGGTCGAGAGCCTGGAAGTGCCACCCGGGGGAGTAATTCTGATTTCCGTTTTAATGCACTCAGGGACAGCCCGAGGACCTCTGTAGTGCACCTGAGGCGGACTGAGCCGTCGGGTCCAGGGGTCTGGAGTTCGGAACCTCCAGGGTTCACCTGGCTGTTCTCTTAGCCCAGCAGGGTGCACCCTGGTCGGACACTTCGGGAGGGTCGAGAGCCTGGATGTGCCACCCCGACGAGTAATGAGTTTTCCCTTCGTATCTCTTCCGGACCAGGTCCGATTCGCACGAAACTCGCTGGGCATGGCCAGGAGCGCCCCCTGCTGCCCACGCCACCGTCCCCGCGCTTCTACTCCCGAGGGCCGAGGAGACAGCGAAGCGTGGGTCGGGTCGCCTGCTTCCAGGGTCTCCCTGGTACTCTCCAGTCTCCCGAGTCCATCGGGTCCGACCTCGTATTTTTAGCCCAGACGGGGAATGAGAAAGGGGCCCCCGACCGCCCGAGGGCGGGCGCTCGCTTCTCAGCCTAGGAACGTCCGATTCCCACGAAACTTTTACGCCAGACGTTCCTGGCAGCGAGCGCGTTCAAAGGTGACCCGCGCTGCTTCTCTCCTCCCAAGGGCCGAAGAGATATTCGTCTTCAAACCCGACCGGCCCTGTGTTTGCCGCCCCGGCGGTTTTAAAAAATCATAGCGTAAAAACGGTGGGTGCGCTTCGCCTGCCGCTTGGACAGCGTTAAACGGCAGCCCCGGCTCTTTCCAAAGGGCCCTCAACCGACTTTCTGCTCCCAAGGAGCCCAGAGATATGAAACCGATAAATCAAAACCCCGTGCCAACCAGACCTCCAGGAAGGGGGCTGGCGGCTAACCATGCCCGGCAGGGTGCACCCTGGTCGGACGCTTTGGGAGGGTCGAGAGCCTGGATGTGCCACCCCGACGAGTAATGAGTTTTCCCTTCGTATCTCTTCCGGACCAGGTCCGATTCGCACGAAACTCGCTGGGCATGGCCAGGAGCGCCCCCTGCTGCCCACGCCACCGTCCCCGCGCTTCTACTCCCGAGGGCCGAGGAGACAGCGAAGCGTGGGTCGGGTCGCCTGCTTCCAGGGTCTCCCTGGTACTCTCCAGTCTCCCGAGTCCATCGGGTCCGACCTCGTATTTTTAGCCCAGACGGGGAATGAGAAAGGGGCCCCCGACCGCCCGAGGGCGGGCGCTCGCTTCTCAGCCTAGGAACGTCCGATTCCCACGAAACTTTTACGCCAGACGTTCCTGGCAGCGAGCGCGTTCAAAGGTGACCCGCGCTGCTTCTCTCCTCCCAAGGGCCGAAGAGATATTCGTCTTCAAACCCGACCGGCCCTGTGTTTGCCGCCCCGGCGGTTTTAAAAAATCATAGCGTAAAAACGGTGGGTGCGCTTCGCCTGCCGCTTGGACAGCGTTAAACGGCAGCCCCGGCTCTTTCCAAAGGGCCCTCAACCGACTTTCTGCTCCCAAGGAGCCCAGAGATATGAAACCGAAAAATCAAAACCCCGTGCCAACCAGACCTCCAGGAAGGGGGCTGGCGGCTAACCATGCCCGGCAGGGTGCACCCTGGTCGGACGCTTTGGGAGGGTCGAGAGCCTGGATGTGCCACCCCGACGAGTAATGAGTTTTCCCTTCGTATCTCTTCCGGACCAGGTCCGATTCGCACGAAACTCGCTGGGCATGGCCAGGAGCGCCCCCTGCTGCCCACGCCACCGTCCCCGCGCTTCTACTCCCGAGGGCCGAGGAGACAGCGAAGCGTGGGTCGGGTCGCCTGCTTCCAGGGTCTCCCTGGTACTCTCCAGTCTCCCGAGTCCATCGGGTCTGACCTCGTATTTTTAGCCCAGACGGGGAATGAGAAAGGGGCCCCCGACCGCCCGAGGGCGGGCGCTCGCTTCTCAGCCTAGGAACGTCCGATTCCCACGAAACTTTTACGCCAGACGTTCCTGGCAGCGAGCGCGTTCAAAGGTGACCCGCGCTGCTTCTCTCCTCCCAAGGGCCGAAGAGATATTCGTCTTCAAACCCGACCGGCCCTGTGTTTGCCGCCCCGGCGGTTTTAAAAAATCATAGCGTAAAAACGGTGGGTGCGCTTCGCCTGCCGCTTGGACAGCGTTAAACGGCAGCCCCGGCTCTTTCCAAAGGGCCCTCAACCGACTTTCTGCTCCCAAGGAGCCCAGAGATATGAAACCGAAAAATCAAAACCCCGTGCCAACCAGACCTCCAGGAAGGGGGCTGGCGGCTAACCATGCCCGGCAGGGTGCACCCTGGTCGGACGCTTTGGGAGGGTCGAGAGCCTGGATGTGCCACCCCGACGAGTAATGAGTTTTCCCTTCGTATCTCTTCCGGACCAGGTCCGATTCGCACGAAACTCGCTGGGCATGGCCAGGAGCGCCCCCTGCTGCCCAGGCCTGGCTCTGGGCCTGGGCACACTTCATTCACTTTGTACCTTTAAATCATACTACTACTACCACCAGACTTCCAGGCCCAAGAGGTCAAACACAGTCATGCCCAGCAAAGTAGCTCTGGGCCTGGGCACACTTCATTCACTTTGTACCTTTAAATCATACTACTACTACCACCAGACTTCCAGGCCCAAGAGGTCAAACACATTCATGCCCAGCAAAGTAGCTCTGGGCCTGGGCACACTTCAATCACTTTGTGCCTTTAAATCATACTACTACTACCAGACTTCCAGGCCCAAGAGGTCAAACACAGTCATGCCCAGCAAAGTAGCTCTGGGCCTGGGCACACTTCATTCACTTTGTGCCTTTAAATCATACTACTACTACCACCAGAATTCCAGGGCCAAGAGGTCACACAGTCATACACAGCAAAGTAGCTCTGGGCCTGGGCACACTTCAAGAAGTTTGACCCTTTATATAAGCCTAGAAATAGACTTCCAGGCCCAAGAGGTCAAACACAGTCATGCCCAGCAAAGTAGCTCTGGGCCTGGGCACACTTCATTCACTTTGTGCCTTTAAATCATACTACTACTACCACCAGAATTCCAGGGCCAAGAGGTCACACAGTCATACACAGCAAAGTAGCTCTGGGCCTGGGCACACTTCAAGAAGTTTGACCCTTTATATAAGCCTAGAAATAGACTTCCAGAGCCAAGAGGTCAAACACAGTCATGCACAGCAAAGTAGCTCTGGGCCTGGGCACACTTCAATCACTTTGTGCCTTTAAATCATACTACTACTACTACTACCAGACTTCCAGACCCAAGAGGTCAAACACAGTCATGCCCAGCAAAGTAGCTCTGGGCCTGGGCACACTTCAAGAAGTTTGACCCTTTATATAAGCCTAGAAATAGACTTCCAGGCCCAAGAGGTCAAACACAGTCATGCCCAGCAAAGTAGCTCTGGGCCTGGGCACACTTCATTCACTTTGTACCTTTAAATCATACTACTACTACTACTACTACTACTACTACTACTACTACTACCAGACTTCCAGGCCCAAGACGTCAAACACAGTCATGCCCAGCAAAGTAGCTCTGGGCCTGGGCACACTTCATTCACTTTGTGCCTTTAAATCATACTACTACTACTACCACCAGAATTCCAGGGCCAAGAGGTCACACAGTCATACACAGCAAAGTAGCTCTGGGCCTGGGCACACTTCAAGAAGTTTGACCCTTTATATAAGCCTAGAAATAGACTTCCAGAGCCAAGAGGTCAAACACAGTCATGCACAGCAAAGTAGCTCTGGGCCTGGGCACACTTCATTCACTTTGTGCCTTTAAATCATACTACTACTACCAGACTTCCAGGCCCAAGAGTTCAAACACATTCATGCCCAGCAAAGTAGCTCTGGGCCTGGGCACACTTCATTCACTTTGTGCCTTTAAATCATACTACTACTACCACCAGACTTCCAGGGCCAAGAGGTCAACCACAGTCATGCCCAGCAAAGTAGCTCTGGGCCTGGGCACACTTCAAGATGTTTGACCCTTTATATAAGCCTAGAAATAGACTTCCAGGCCCAAGAGTTCAAACACAGTCATGCACAGCAAAGTAGCTCTGGGCCTGGGCACACTTCATTCACTTTGTACCTTTAAATCATACTACTACTACCACCAGACTTCCAGGCCCAAGAGGTCAAACACATTCATGCCCAGCAAAGTAGCTCTGGGCCTGGGCACACTTCAATCACTTTGTGCCTTTAAATCATACTACTACTACCAGACTTCCAGGCCCAAGAGGTGAAACACAGTCATGCCCAGCAAAGTAGCTCTGGGCCTGGGCACACTTCAAGAAGTTTGACCCTTTATATAAGCCTAGAAATAGACTTCCAGAGCCAAGAGGTCAAACACAGTCATGCACAGCAAAGTAGCTCTGGGCCTGGGCACACTTCAATCACTTTGTGCCTTTAAATCATACTACTACTACTACCAGACTTCCAGACCCAAGAGGTCAAACACAGTCATGCCCAGCAAAGTAGCTCTGGGCCTGGGCACACTTCAAGATGTTTGACCCTTTATATAAGCCTAGAAATAGACTTCCAGAGCCAAGAGGTCAAACACAGTCATGCCCAGCAAAGTAGCTCTGGGCCTGGGCACACTTCATTCACTTTGTACCTTTAAATCATACTACTACTACCAGACTTCCAGGCCCAAGACGTCAAACACAGTCATGCCCAGCAAAGTAGCTCTGGGCCTGGGCACACTTCATTCACTTTGTACCTTTAAATCATACTACTACTACCAGACTTCCAGGCCCAAGAGGTCAAACACAGTCATGCCCAGCAAAGTAGCTCTGGGCCTGGGCACACTTCAATCACTTTGTGCCTTTAAATCATACTACTACTACCACCAGACTTCCAGGCCCAAGAGGTCAAACACAGTCATGCCCAGCAAAGTAGCTCTGGGCCTGGGCACACTTCATTCACTTTGTACCTTTAAATCATACTACTACTACCACCAGACTTCCAGGCCCAAGAGGTCAAACACATTCATGCCCAGCAAAGTAGCTCTGGGCCTGGGCACACTTCAATCACTTTGTGCCTTTAAATCATACTACTACTACCAGACTTCCAGGCCCAAGAGGTCAAACACAGTCATGCCCAGCAAAGTAGCTCTGGGCCTGGGCACACTTCATTCACTTTGTGCCTTTAAATCATACTACTACTACCACCACCAGACTTCCAGGGCCAAGAGGTCAACCACAGTCATGCACAGCAAAGTAGCTCTGGGCCTGGGCACACTTCAATCACTTTGTGCCTTTAAATCATACTACTACTACCACCAGACTTCCAGGCCCAAGAGTTCAAACACATTCATGCCCAGCAAAGTAGCTCTGGGCCTGGGCACACTTCAAGATGTTTGACCCTTTATATAAGCCTAGAAATAGACTTCCAGAGCCAAGAGGTCAAACACAGTCATGCCCAGCAAAGTAGCTCTGGGCCTGGGCACACTTCAATCACTTTGTGCCTTTAAATCATACTACTACTACTACCAGACTTCCAGACCCAAGAGGTCAAACACAGTCATGCCCAGCAAAGTAGCTCTGGGCCTGGGCACACTTCAAGAAGTTTGACCCTTTATATAAGCCTAGAAATAGACTTCCAGGCCCAAGAGGTCAAACACAGTCATGCCCAGCAAAGTAGCTCTGGGCCTGGGCACACTTCAAGATGTTTGACCCTTTATATAAGCCTAGAAATAGACTTCCAGGCCCAAGAGTTCAAACACAGTCATGCACAGCAAAGTAGCTCTGGGCCTGGGCACACTTCATTCACTTTGTACCTTTAAATCATACTACTACTACCACCAGACTTCCAGGCCCAAGAGGTCAAACACATTCATGCCCAGCAAAGTAGCTCTGGGCCTGGGCACACTTCAATCACTTTGTGCCTTTAAATCATACTACTACTACCAGACTTCCAGGCCCAAGAGGTGAAACACAGTCATGCCCAGCAAAGTAGCTCTGGGCCTGGGCACACTTCAAGAAGTTTGACCCTTTATATAAGCCTAGAAATAGACTTCCAGAGCCAAGAGGTCAAACACAGTCATGCCCAGCAAAGTAGCTCTGGGCCTGGGCACACTTCAATCACTTTGTGCCTTTAAATCATACTACTACTACTACCAGACTTCCAGACCCAAGAGGTCAAACACAGTCATGCCCAGCAAAGTAGCTCTGGGCCTGGGCACACTTCAAGAAGTTTGACCCTTTATATAAGCCTAGAAATAGACTTCCAGGCCCAAGAGGTCAAACACAGTCATGCCCAGCAAAGTAGCTCTGGGCCTGGGCACACTTCATTCACTTTGTACCTTTAAATCATACTACTACTACCAGACTTCCAGGCCCAAGACGTCAAACACAGTCATGCCCAGCAAAGTAGCTCTGGGCCTGGGCACACTTCATTCACTTTGTACCTTTAAATCATACTACTACTACCAGACTTCCAGGCCCAAGAGGTCAAACACAGTCATGCCCAGCAAAGTAGCTCTGGGCCTGGGCACACTTCAATCACTTTGTGCCTTTAAATCATACTACTACTACCACCAGACTTCCAGGGCCAAGAGGTCAACCACAGTCATGCACAGCAAAGTAGCTCTGGGCCTGGGCACACTTCAATCACTTTGTGCCTTTAAATCATACTACTACTACCACCAGACTTCCAGGCCCTGGATGTCACACCTTCATGCCTAGCAAGGTTGCTTTACACCTGCGCACACTTCAGACCGTTTCACTCTTTTAATCATTCAAAGTACCACATTTCCAGACCCAAGAGGTCACAGAATCATACCCAGCAAAGTAGCTCTGGGCCTGGGCGGACCATGCAGTTTGACCCTTTTTTTTTTTAATAATACTACAACCTGACTTCCAGGCCCAAGAGGTCACACAGTCATGCCCAGCAAAGTAGCTCTGGGCCTGGGCACACTTCAATCACTTTGTGCCTTTAAATCATACTACTACTACCACCAGACTTCCAGGCCCAAGAGTTCAAACACATTCATGCCCAGCAAAGTAGCTCTGGGCCTGGGCACACTTCAATCACTTTGTGCCTTTAAATCATACTACTACTACCAGACTTCCAGGCCCAAGAGGTCAAACACAGTCATGCCCAGCAAAGTAGCTCTGGGCCTGGGCACACTTCATTCACTTTGTGCCTTTAAATCATACTACTACTACCACCAGAATTCCAGGGCCAAGAGGTCACACAGTCATACACAGCAAAGTAGCTCTGGGCCTGGGCACACTTCAAGAAGTTTGACCCTTTATATAAGCCTAGAAATAGACTTCCAGAGCCAAGAGGTCAAACACAGTCATGCACAGCAAAGTAGCTCTGGGCCTGGGCACACTTCAATCACTTTGTGCCTTTAAATCATACTACTACTACTACTACCAGACTTCCAGACCCAAGAGGTCAAACACAGTCATGCCCAGCAAAGTAGCTCTGGGCCTGGGCACACTTCAAGAAGTTTGACCCTTTATATAAGCCTAGAAATAGACTTCCAGGCCCAAGAGGTCAAACACAGTCATGCCCAGCAAAGTAGCTCTGGGCCTGGGCACACTTCATTCACTTTGTACCTTTAAATCATACTACTACTACTACTACTACTACTACTACTACTACTACTACCAGACTTCCAGGCCCAAGACGTCAAACACAGTCATGCCCAGCAAAGTAGCTCTGGGCCTGGGCACACTTCATTCACTTTGTGCCTTTAAATCATACTACTACTACTACCACCAGAATTCCAGGGCCAAGAGGTCACACAGTCATACACAGCAAAGTAGCTCTGGGCCTGGGCACACTTCAAGAAGTTTGACCCTTTATATAAGCCTAGAAATAGACTTCCAGAGCCAAGAGGTCAAACACAGTCATGCACAGCAAAGTAGCTCTGGGCCTGGGCACACTTCATTCACTTTGTGCCTTTAAATCATACTACTACTACCAGACTTCCAGGCCCAAGAGTTCAAACACATTCATGCCCAGCAAAGTAGCTCTGGGCCTGGGCACACTTCATTCACTTTGTGCCTTTAAATCATACTACTACTACCACCAGACTTCCAGGGCCAAGAGGTCAACCACAGTCATGCCCAGCAAAGTAGCTCTGGGCCTGGGCACACTTCAAGATGTTTGACCCTTTATATAAGCCTAGAAATAGACTTCCAGGCCCAAGAGTTCAAACACAGTCATGCACAGCAAAGTAGCTCTGGGCCTGGGCACACTTCATTCACTTTGTACCTTTAAATCATACTACTACTACCACCAGACTTCCAGGCCCAAGAGGTCAAACACATTCATGCCCAGCAAAGTAGCTCTGGGCCTGGGCACACTTCAATCACTTTGTGCCTTTAAATCATACTACTACTACCAGACTTCCAGGCCCAAGAGGTGAAACACAGTCATGCCCAGCAAAGTAGCTCTGGGCCTGGGCACACTTCAAGAAGTTTGACCCTTTATATAAGCCTAGAAATAGACTTCCAGAGCCAAGAGGTCAAACACAGTCATGCACAGCAAAGTAGCTCTGGGCCTGGGCACACTTCAATCACTTTGTGCCTTTAAATCATACTACTACTACTACCAGACTTCCAGACCCAAGAGGTCAAACACAGTCATGCCCAGCAAAGTAGCTCTGGGCCTGGGCACACTTCAAGATGTTTGACCCTTTATATAAGCCTAGAAATAGACTTCCAGAGCCAAGAGGTCAAACACAGTCATGCCCAGCAAAGTAGCTCTGGGCCTGGGCACACTTCATTCACTTTGTACCTTTAAATCATACTACTACTACCAGACTTCCAGGCCCAAGACGTCAAACACAGTCATGCCCAGCAAAGTAGCTCTGGGCCTGGGCACACTTCATTCACTTTGTACCTTTAAATCATACTACTACTACCAGACTTCCAGGCCCAAGAGGTCAAACACAGTCATGCCCAGCAAAGTAGCTCTGGGCCTGGGCACACTTCAATCACTTTGTGCCTTTAAATCATACTACTACTACCACCAGACTTCCAGGCCCAAGAGGTCAAACACAGTCATGCCCAGCAAAGTAGCTCTGGGCCTGGGCACACTTCATTCACTTTGTACCTTTAAATCATACTACTACTACCACCAGACTTCCAGGCCCAAGAGGTCAAACACATTCATGCCCAGCAAAGTAGCTCTGGGCCTGGGCACACTTCAATCACTTTGTGCCTTTAAATCATACTACTACTACCAGACTTCCAGGCCCAAGAGGTCAAACACAGTCATGCCCAGCAAAGTAGCTCTGGGCCTGGGCACACTTCATTCACTTTGTGCCTTTAAATCATACTACTACTACCACCACCAGACTTCCAGGGCCAAGAGGTCAACCACAGTCATGCACAGCAAAGTAGCTCTGGGCCTGGGCACACTTCAATCACTTTGTGCCTTTAAATCATACTACTACTACCACCAGACTTCCAGGCCCAAGAGTTCAAACACATTCATGCCCAGCAAAGTAGCTCTGGGCCTGGGCACACTTCAAGATGTTTGACCCTTTATATAAGCCTAGAAATAGACTTCCAGAGCCAAGAGGTCAAACACAGTCATGCCCAGCAAAGTAGCTCTGGGCCTGGGCACACTTCAATCACTTTGTGCCTTTAAATCATACTACTACTACTACCAGACTTCCAGACCCAAGAGGTCAAACACAGTCATGCCCAGCAAAGTAGCTCTGGGCCTGGGCACACTTCAAGAAGTTTGACCCTTTATATAAGCCTAGAAATAGACTTCCAGGCCCAAGAGGTCAAACACAGTCATGCCCAGCAAAGTAGCTCTGGGCCTGGGCACACTTCAAGATGTTTGACCCTTTATATAAGCCTAGAAATAGACTTCCAGGCCCAAGAGTTCAAACACAGTCATGCACAGCAAAGTAGCTCTGGGCCTGGGCACACTTCATTCACTTTGTACCTTTAAATCATACTACTACTACCACCAGACTTCCAGGCCCAAGAGGTCAAACACATTCATGCCCAGCAAAGTAGCTCTGGGCCTGGGCACACTTCAATCACTTTGTGCCTTTAAATCATACTACTACTACCAGACTTCCAGGCCCAAGAGGTGAAACACAGTCATGCCCAGCAAAGTAGCTCTGGGCCTGGGCACACTTCAAGAAGTTTGACCCTTTATATAAGCCTAGAAATAGACTTCCAGAGCCAAGAGGTCAAACACAGTCATGCCCAGCAAAGTAGCTCTGGGCCTGGGCACACTTCAATCACTTTGTGCCTTTAAATCATACTACTACTACTACCAGACTTCCAGACCCAAGAGGTCAAACACAGTCATGCCCAGCAAAGTAGCTCTGGGCCTGGGCACACTTCAAGAAGTTTGACCCTTTATATAAGCCTAGAAATAGACTTCCAGGCCCAAGAGGTCAAACACAGTCATGCCCAGCAAAGTAGCTCTGGGCCTGGGCACACTTCATTCACTTTGTACCTTTAAATCATACTACTACTACCAGACTTCCAGGCCCAAGACGTCAAACACAGTCATGCCCAGCAAAGTAGCTCTGGGCCTGGGCACACTTCATTCACTTTGTACCTTTAAATCATACTACTACTACCAGACTTCCAGGCCCAAGAGGTCAAACACAGTCATGCCCAGCAAAGTAGCTCTGGGCCTGGGCACACTTCAATCACTTTGTGCCTTTAAATCATACTACTACTACCACCAGACTTCCAGGGCCAAGAGGTCAACCACAGTCATGCACAGCAAAGTAGCTCTGGGCCTGGGCACACTTCAATCACTTTGTGCCTTTAAATCATACTACTACTACCACCAGACTTCCAGGCCCAAGAGTTCAAACACATTCATGCCCAGCAAAGTAGCTCTGGGCCTGGGCACACTTCAAGAAGTTTGACCCTTTATATAAGCCTAGAAATAGACTTCCAGAGCCAAGAGGTCAAACACAGTCATGCACAGCAAAGTAGCTCTGGGCCTGGGCACACTTCAATCAATTTGTGCCTTTAAATCATACTACTACTACCAGACTTCCAGGCCCAAGAGGTCAAACACAGTCATGCCCAGCAAAGTAGCTCTGGGCCTGGGCACACTTCAAGAAGTTTGACCCTTTATATAAGCCTAGAAATAGACTTCCAGGCCCAAGAGGTCAAACACAGTCATGCCCAGCAAAGTAGCTCTGGGCCTGGGCACACTTCAAGATGTTTGACCCTTTATATAAGCCTAGAAATAGACTTCCAGGCCCAAGAGTTCAAACACAGTCATGCACAGCAAAGTAGCTCTGGGCCTGGGCACACTTCATTCACTTTGTACCTTTAAATCATACTACTACTACCACCAGACTTCCAGGCCCAAGAGGTCAAACACATTCATGCCCAGCAAAGTAGCTCTGGGCCTGGGCACACTTCAATCACTTTGTGCCTTTAAATCATACTACTACTACCAGACTTCCAGGCCCAAGAGGTGAAACACAGTCATGCCCAGCAAAGTAGCTCTGGGCCTGGGCACACTTCAAGAAGTTTGACCCTTTATATAAGCCTAGAAATAGACTTCCAGAGCCAAGAGGTCAAACACAGTCATGCCCAGCAAAGTAGCTCTGGGCCTGGGCACACTTCAATCACTTTGTGCCTTTAAATCATACTACTACTACTACCAGACTTCCAGACCCAAGAGGTCAAACACAGTCATGCCCAGCAAAGTAGCTCTGGGCCTGGGCACACTTCAAGAAGTTTGACCCTTTATATAAGCCTAGAAATAGACTTCCAGGCCCAAGAGGTCAAACACAGTCATGCCCAGCAAAGTAGCTCTGGGCCTGGGCACACTTCATTCACTTTGTACCTTTAAATCATACTACTACTACCAGACTTCCAGGCCCAAGACGTCAAACACAGTCATGCCCAGCAAAGTAGCTCTGGGCCTGGGCACACTTCATTCACTTTGTACCTTTAAATCATACTACTACTACCACCAGACTTCCAGGCCCAAGAGTTCAAACACATTCATGCCCAGCAAAGTAGCTCTGGGCCTGGGCACACTTCAAGAAGTTTGACCCTTTATATAAGCCTAGAAATAGACTTCCAGAGCCAAGAGGTCAAACACAGTCATGCACAGCAAAGTAGCTCTGGGCCTGGGCACACTTCAATCAATTTGTGCCTTTAAATCATACTACTACTACTACCAGACTTCCAGGCCCAAGAGGTCAAACACAGTCATGCCCAGCAAAGTAGCTCTGGGCCTGGGCACACTTCAAGAAGTTTGACCCTTTATATAAGCCTAGAAATAGACTTCCAGGCCCAAGAGGTCAAACACAGTCATGCCCAGCAAAGTAGCTCTGGGCCTGGGCACACTTCATTCACTTTGGACCTTTAAATCATACTACTACTACTACTACTACTACCAGACTTCCAGGCCCAAGAGGTCAAACACAGTCATGCCCAGCAAAGTAGATCTGGGCCTGGGCACACTTCAATCACTTTGTGCCTTTAAATCATACTACTACTACCACCAGACTTCCAGGCCCTGGATGTCACACCTTCATGCCTAGCAAGGTTGCTTTACACCTGCGCACACTTCAGACCGTTTCACTCTTTTAATCATTCAAAGT
>NW_027658434.1:32500-35000 GCF_041902795.1 Electrophorus electricus
TTCCGGTAGGGGACAGGCGTTTGATCATGTGTCCGAGGGAGAGCTCCCCTTGCCGGCCGAACACCCCTCGGACTCCCCTTGGGCTTCCAGAGAACGCCACTGGATGAATTTAGTGCTTGGACCCCATTGATTCTCTTTGCTCTCCCATATACCCGACGGGACCTATTTGCAAAACCCCGTGCCAACCAGACCTCCAGGAAGGGGGCTGGCGGCTAACCATGCCCAGCAGGGTGCACCCTGGTCGGACACTTTGGGAGGGTCGAGAGCCTGGAAGTGCCACCCGGGGGAGTAATTCTGATTTCCGTTTTAATGCACTCAGGGACAGCCCGAGGACCTCTGTAGTGCACCTGAGGCGGACTGAGCCGTCGGGTCCAGGGGTCTGGAGTTCGGAACCTCCAGGGTTCACCTGGCTGTTCTCTTAGCCCAGCAGGGTGCACCCTGGTCGGACACTTCGGGAGGGTCGAGAGCCTGGATGTGCCACCCCGACGAGTAATGAGTTTTCCCTTCGTATCTCTTCCGGACCAGGTCCGATTCGCACGAAACTCGCTGGGCATGGCCAGGAGCGCCCCCTGCTGCCCACGCCACCGTCCCCGCGCTTCTACTCCCGAGGGCCGAGGAGACAGCGAAGCGTGGGTCGGGTCGCCTGCTTCCAGGGTCTCCCTGGTACTCTCCAGTCTCCCGAGTCCATCGGGTCCGACCTCGTATTTTTAGCCCAGACGGGGAATGAGAAAGGGGCCCCCGACCGCCCGAGGGCGGGCGCTCGCTTCTCAGCCTAGGAACGTCCGATTCCCACGAAACTTTTACGCCAGACGTTCCTGGCAGCGAGCGCGTTCAAAGGTGACCCGCGCTGCTTCTCTCCTCCCAAGGGCCGAAGAGATATTCGTCTTCAAACCCGACCGGCCCTGTGTTTGCCGCCCCGGCGGTTTTAAAAAATCATAGCGTAAAAACGGTGGGTGCGCTTCGCCTGCCGCTTGGACAGCGTTAAACGGCAGCCCCGGCTCTTTCCAAAGGGCCCTCAACCGACTTTCTGCTCCCAAGGAGCCCAGAGATATGAAACCGATAAATCAAAACCCCGTGCCAACCAGACCTCCAGGAAGGGGGCTGGCGGCTAACCATGCCCGGCAGGGTGCACCCTGGTCGGACGCTTTGGGAGGGTCGAGAGCCTGGATGTGCCACCCCGACGAGTAATGAGTTTTCCCTTCGTATCTCTTCCGGACCAGGTCCGATTCGCACGAAACTCGCTGGGCATGGCCAGGAGCGCCCCCTGCTGCCCACGCCACCGTCCCCGCGCTTCTACTCCCGAGGGCCGAGGAGACAGCGAAGCGTGGGTCGGGTCGCCTGCTTCCAGGGTCTCCCTGGTACTCTCCAGTCTCCCGAGTCCATCGGGTCCGACCTCGTATTTTTAGCCCAGACGGGGAATGAGAAAGGGGCCCCCGACCGCCCGAGGGCGGGCGCTCGCTTCTCAGCCTAGGAACGTCCGATTCCCACGAAACTTTTACGCCAGACGTTCCTGGCAGCGAGCGCGTTCAAAGGTGACCCGCGCTGCTTCTCTCCTCCCAAGGGCCGAAGAGATATTCGTCTTCAAACCCGACCGGCCCTGTGTTTGCCGCCCCGGCGGTTTTAAAAAATCATAGCGTAAAAACGGTGGGTGCGCTTCGCCTGCCGCTTGGACAGCGTTAAACGGCAGCCCCGGCTCTTTCCAAAGGGCCCTCAACCGACTTTCTGCTCCCAAGGAGCCCAGAGATATGAAACCGAAAAATCAAAACCCCGTGCCAACCAGACCTCCAGGAAGGGGGCTGGCGGCTAACCATGCCCGGCAGGGTGCACCCTGGTCGGACGCTTTGGGAGGGTCGAGAGCCTGGATGTGCCACCCCGACGAGTAATGAGTTTTCCCTTCGTATCTCTTCCGGACCAGGTCCGATTCGCACGAAACTCGCTGGGCATGGCCAGGAGCGCCCCCTGCTGCCCACGCCACCGTCCCCGCGCTTCTACTCCCGAGGGCCGAGGAGACAGCGAAGCGTGGGTCGGGTCGCCTGCTTCCAGGGTCTCCCTGGTACTCTCCAGTCTCCCGAGTCCATCGGGTCTGACCTCGTATTTTTAGCCCAGACGGGGAATGAGAAAGGGGCCCCCGACCGCCCGAGGGCGGGCGCTCGCTTCTCAGCCTAGGAACGTCCGATTCCCACGAAACTTTTACGCCAGACGTTCCTGGCAGCGAGCGCGTTCAAAGGTGACCCGCGCTGCTTCTCTCCTCCCAAGGGCCGAAGAGATATTCGTCTTCAAACCCGACCGGCCCTGTGTTTGCCGCCCCGGCGGTTTTAAAAAATCATAGCGTAAAAACGGTGGGTGCGCTTCGCCTGCCGCTTGGACAGCGTTAAACGGCAGCCCCGGCTCTTTCCAAAGGGCCCTCAACCGACTTTCTGCTCCCAAGGAGCCCAGAGATATGAAACCGAAAAATCAAAACCCCGTGCCAACCAGACCTCCAGGAAGGGGGCTGGCGGCT
>NW_027658434.1:42500-57500 GCF_041902795.1 Electrophorus electricus
CCCCTCGAAAGGGGTGGAACTCACGTAGCGTGGGCCAAGCCCTAGGTACCTGCCGGGGGTCCCCCTGAGACTCCTTTCTGAGAGAGAGAAGCAGGGGAACCGGCTGCGCCACCCACCACCACCACGCCCCAGGACGCCGGTGGGCGGACGAACACAGGAAGGGCCATGGCCTGCCCCACGAGGAGCAGCGCTCGCAACCCCCCCCGGAAAGTCCGCTCGTCAGCGAGCAAGGGGACGGGGATGAATGACAAGGACAACAAAATAGGAAAACCCCTCGCGGTGGACGGAGGCAGCGGCCGTGCGAGCGAGAGGGAGGGCGCGGGACGGACCCGTACGACCCGCTCGACTCGCAGGCGCTTCTCCTGCCGGCAAGGTGAGGGGAAACCGGCCTTCGCCCGACGAGCGGGGACGCCGAGTTTTTTGAACGACGCGTCTCTCGCGCTGGAACCCAGAGAATACCGGGGCCTGCGGGGGGGGGGTGCTGAAGGACGACGCGGAGGAAGAGGCGGAGGACGAGGAAGGGGTGGGAGGGACTAGGCTCCTCCTTTATGCCTTCTGTCCAGCCTGACCTGCAAGCGACCACGTGTAACAGCAACCCCGAAGACCCTTTCGACCCTGGGCCCCGACGCGGGGGGACGGCGAAGTCGAGGGGGTCGGGAGAGGAGGCACGCCGGACAGCGTTACCCGTTAATGATCCTTTCGCAGGTTCACCTACGAAAACCTTGTTACGACTTTTACTTCCTCTAGATAGTCAAGTTTGATCGACTTCTCGGCGCTCCGCCAAGGCCCGCGAGGAGCCCCGGCGGGGCCGATCCGAGGACCTCACTAAACCATCCGATCGGTAGTAGCGACGGGCGGTGTGTACAAAGGGCAGGGACTTAATCAACGCGAGCTTATGACCCGCGCTTACTGGGAATTCCTCGTTCATGGGGAATAATTGCAATCCCCAGTCCCCATCACGAATGGGGTTCAGCGGATTACCCGCACCTCTCGGTGTAGGGTAGGCACACGCTGATCCAACCATTGTGGCGCGCGTGCAGCCCCGGACATCTAAGGGCATCACAGACCTGTTATTGCTCCATCTCGCGTGGCTGAACGCCACTTGTCCCTCTAAGAAGTTTGACGCCGACCGCGGAGGGCCGCGTAACTATTTAGCATGCCGGAGTCTCGTTCGTTATCGGAATTAACCAGACAAATCGCTCCACCAACTAAGAACGGCCATGCACCACCACCCACAGAATCGAGAAAGAGCTATCAATCTGTCAATCCTTTCCGTGTCCGGGCCGGGTGAGGTTTCCCGTGTTGAGTCAAATTAAGCCGCAGGCTCCACTCCTGGTGGTGCCCTTCCGTCAATTCCTTTAAGTTTCAGCTTTGCAACCATACTCCCCCCGGAACCCACAGACTCGTGGTTTCCCTCACGCTGCCCGGCGGGTCATGGGAATAACGCCGCCGGATCGCGGGTCGGCATAGTTTACGGTCGGAACTACGACGGTATCTGATCGTCTTCGAACCTCCGACTTTCGTTCTTGATTAATGAAAACATTCTTGGCAAATGCTTTCGCTTTCGTCCGTCTTGCGCCGGTCCAAGAATTTCACCTCTAGCGGCGCAATACGAATGCCCCCGGCCGTCCCTCTTAATCATGGCCCTGGTTCAGGAAACCCACAAAATAGAACCGGAGTCCTATTCCATTATTCCTAGCTCAGGTATTCAGGCGAGAAGCGGGCCCGCTTTGAACACTCTAATTTTTTCAAAGTAAACGCTCCGAGCCCCGTCCGGACACCCAGCCAAGGGCATCCGGGGGGCACCGGGAGACAGGGTCTGAGACAGGCGGTGGCACGCCTCGCGGCGGACCGCCAGCCCACTCCCGACATCCAACTACGAGCTTTTTAACTGCAGCAACTTTAATATACGCTATTGGAGCTGGAATTACCGCGGCTGCTGGCACCAGACTTGCCCTCCAATGGGTCCTCACCCATGGGTTTAGGATACGCTCATTCCGATTACAGGGCCTCGAAAGAGACCTGTATCGTTATTTTTCGTCACTACCTCCCCGTGTCGGGAATGGGTAATTTGCGCGCCTGCTGCCTTCCTTGGATGTGGTAGCCGTTTCTCAGGCTCCCTCTCCGGAATCGAACCCTGATTCCCCGTTACCCGTGGTCACCATGGTAGCCGACTATGGTACCATCGAAAGTTGATAGGGCAGACATTCGAATGAGACGTCGCCGCCGCGGAGGGCGCGCGATCGGCCCGAGGTTATCTAGAGTCACCAAAGCGGCCGGGGGGCCCGAGCCCCCCGGATGGGTTTTGGGTCTGATAAATGCACGCATCCCCCGAAGGGTCAGCGCTCGTTTGCATGTATTAGCTCTAGAATTACCACAGTTATCCGAGTAACGTGTGGAGCGATCAAAGGAACCATAACTGATTTAATGAGCCATTCGCAGTTTCACTGTACCGGCCGTGTGCACTTAGACCTGCATGGCTTAATCTTTGAGACAAGCATATGTTACTGGCAGGATCAACCAGGTAGTTTGCACCGTGGTCTGGGATGAACCACGAGTGACATCCGCCTCCCCTTCCGGGGGCTAGGAAGCAGCGGGTTGTAAGTGCGTGCGCCGTCAGGTCCAGACGCCATACAGGGCTACCCAGGACAGCTTCCGCGGCCAGTGTAAACGTGCTCGCGCACCGCCCTCTGGCCTTCGGACGCCGACCTCTCACCTTGATGCAAAGCTGTCCCATCCGGTCATGCCCGCACCGTACCCCGTCCACCTCCTCCGGAGGTGCGGACGGCCGACTCCAGGTGCTTTCGGCGTTCCCTCTCTTCACGCCGTTTTGATTTTCGTTGGCCGCTGGTGGGGGGACAAGGGAAAGACCTCGTCGAATTCCCTCCCCCCTAGCCTCGCTCAACCTACGTTTCGTGATGTAACCAAGAAGAGTGATTCGTGGGCCCAGGTAGGTTTGAAGAGGAGGCCAACAAAGCAGGGCACTCCCTTCCTCCCAAACCACAGACACCAGTATAGGACAACTGAGTAGACAGACTGGCCGTCTGAGTCTCCCCCAGAGAGTTCTGGGATGGGTTACAAATAACCCCCACCCCCCATCAGAGGCTTGACCCGCTAGAACCAGGGAGGATCTGTCAAAACCGCTCTCCACATCAGAAGTTCTGGATCAGCCGGGGCTGGTCGGCAGACGTCCACCTAAGGCCGTGGCCTAACCCCGTGTGGGGGATAGCGCTCGCACCCGTACACGTGGACACCCGCTCGTCAAATGGCTGGCTCCTCACTTACCGTAGGGGGAATGGTTTGCCTACCCCTGGCGGGTCTGGTACTCCACTCTACCAAACAAGGAAGCAACACACCAATAGACCCCTGCAACACCGGGCAGCTTTGGGCAGTGTCACTACACTCCTCCTTGTTCTTCACGTTCCTTCCGTGGTGATTTTTTTTTTTTTTTCGTGGCCATTGCCGTGCATGGCTTCCCCATCGCTTTGCATGCTCTCCATTGCCTCGTGCTGCTTCACCATTGGTCTCACCTGGAGACCGAAGCCGCTCTCCCAGTAACCCGATGGTACCTGGCCAGAAAACCCCGTGCCCGATTTCATCTAGGACAAGGGCCAAACCACAGACCGTGCCCGTCCAGGGTCAACCCCTGGTCGGACAGGCCTGGTGGGTCGATACCATGGATGTGGCAGGCCGACGAGAATCCACTGGTACATTTACAAACACGCCCACCCTGGTGGCATGGCTGTACGACCCATCGTCGAAGCACGCTGCGGCGGACTGAGCCATTGGATCCAGTTGCCTGGGCGTACACTCAGCCCAACAGACGCACTCGGGTCGGGGAGAGCAAAGCAGACTGTGTGCCTGGATGTGCCCACTTCCATAGGGGAATCGGCATGATGGTTCACTTAACCCGAGGAGGGCTCCCCTCGCGGGATAAGCACCCCCCTCGGGGGATGGGGGGGGGGGGCATCCAGAGCACACCACTTTCCGGTAGGGGACAGGCGTTTGATCATGTGTCCGAGGGAGAGCTCCCCTTGCCGGCCGAACACCCCTCGGACTCCCCTTGGGCTTCCAGAGAACGCCACTGGATGAATTTAGTGCTTGGACCCCATTGATTCTCTTTGCTCTCCCATATACCCGACGGGACCTATTTGCAAAACCCCGTGCCAACCAGACCTCCAGGAAGGGGGCTGGCGGCTAACCATGCCCAGCAGGGTGCACCCTGGTCGGACACTTTGGGAGGGTCGAGAGCCTGGAAGTGCCACCCGGGGGAGTAATTCTGATTTCCGTTTTAATGCACTCAGGGACAGCCCGAGGACCTCTGTAGTGCACCTGAGGCGGACTGAGCCGTCGGGTCCAGGGGTCTGGAGTTCGGAACCTCCAGGGTTCACCTGGCTGTTCTCTTAGCCCAGCAGGGTGCACCCTGGTCGGACACTTCGGGAGGGTCGAGAGCCTGGATGTGCCACCCCGACGAGTAATGAGTTTTCCCTTCGTATCTCTTCCGGACCAGGTCCGATTCGCACGAAACTCGCTGGGCATGGCCAGGAGCGCCCCCTGCTGCCCACGCCACCGTCCCCGCGCTTCTACTCCCGAGGGCCGAGGAGACAGCGAAGCGTGGGTCGGGTCGCCTGCTTCCAGGGTCTCCCTGGTACTCTCCAGTCTCCCGAGTCCATCGGGTCCGACCTCGTATTTTTAGCCCAGACGGGGAATGAGAAAGGGGCCCCCGACCGCCCGAGGGCGGGCGCTCGCTTCTCAGCCTAGGAACGTCCGATTCCCACGAAACTTTTACGCCAGACGTTCCTGGCAGCGAGCGCGTTCAAAGGTGACCCGCGCTGCTTCTCTCCTCCCAAGGGCCGAAGAGATATTCGTCTTCAAACCCGACCGGCCCTGTGTTTGCCGCCCCGGCGGTTTTAAAAAATCATAGCGTAAAAACGGTGGGTGCGCTTCGCCTGCCGCTTGGACAGCGTTAAACGGCAGCCCCGGCTCTTTCCAAAGGGCCCTCAACCGACTTTCTGCTCCCAAGGAGCCCAGAGATATGAAACCGATAAATCAAAACCCCGTGCCAACCAGACCTCCAGGAAGGGGGCTGGCGGCTAACCATGCCCGGCAGGGTGCACCCTGGTCGGACGCTTTGGGAGGGTCGAGAGCCTGGATGTGCCACCCCGACGAGTAATGAGTTTTCCCTTCGTATCTCTTCCGGACCAGGTCCGATTCGCACGAAACTCGCTGGGCATGGCCAGGAGCGCCCCCTGCTGCCCACGCCACCGTCCCCGCGCTTCTACTCCCGAGGGCCGAGGAGACAGCGAAGCGTGGGTCGGGTCGCCTGCTTCCAGGGTCTCCCTGGTACTCTCCAGTCTCCCGAGTCCATCGGGTCCGACCTCGTATTTTTAGCCCAGACGGGGAATGAGAAAGGGGCCCCCGACCGCCCGAGGGCGGGCGCTCGCTTCTCAGCCTAGGAACGTCCGATTCCCACGAAACTTTTACGCCAGACGTTCCTGGCAGCGAGCGCGTTCAAAGGTGACCCGCGCTGCTTCTCTCCTCCCAAGGGCCGAAGAGATATTCGTCTTCAAACCCGACCGGCCCTGTGTTTGCCGCCCCGGCGGTTTTAAAAAATCATAGCGTAAAAACGGTGGGTGCGCTTCGCCTGCCGCTTGGACAGCGTTAAACGGCAGCCCCGGCTCTTTCCAAAGGGCCCTCAACCGACTTTCTGCTCCCAAGGAGCCCAGAGATATGAAACCGAAAAATCAAAACCCCGTGCCAACCAGACCTCCAGGAAGGGGGCTGGCGGCTAACCATGCCCGGCAGGGTGCACCCTGGTCGGACGCTTTGGGAGGGTCGAGAGCCTGGATGTGCCACCCCGACGAGTAATGAGTTTTCCCTTCGTATCTCTTCCGGACCAGGTCCGATTCGCACGAAACTCGCTGGGCATGGCCAGGAGCGCCCCCTGCTGCCCACGCCACCGTCCCCGCGCTTCTACTCCCGAGGGCCGAGGAGACAGCGAAGCGTGGGTCGGGTCGCCTGCTTCCAGGGTCTCCCTGGTACTCTCCAGTCTCCCGAGTCCATCGGGTCTGACCTCGTATTTTTAGCCCAGACGGGGAATGAGAAAGGGGCCCCCGACCGCCCGAGGGCGGGCGCTCGCTTCTCAGCCTAGGAACGTCCGATTCCCACGAAACTTTTACGCCAGACGTTCCTGGCAGCGAGCGCGTTCAAAGGTGACCCGCGCTGCTTCTCTCCTCCCAAGGGCCGAAGAGATATTCGTCTTCAAACCCGACCGGCCCTGTGTTTGCCGCCCCGGCGGTTTTAAAAAATCATAGCGTAAAAACGGTGGGTGCGCTTCGCCTGCCGCTTGGACAGCGTTAAACGGCAGCCCCGGCTCTTTCCAAAGGGCCCTCAACCGACTTTCTGCTCCCAAGGAGCCCAGAGATATGAAACCGAAAAATCAAAACCCCGTGCCAACCAGACCTCCAGGAAGGGGGCTGGCGGCTAACCATGCCCGGCAGGGTGCACCCTGGTCGGACGCTTTGGGAGGGTCGAGAGCCTGGATGTGCCACCCCGACGAGTAATGAGTTTTCCCTTCGTATCTCTTCCGGACCAGGTCCGATTCGCACGAAACTCGCTGGGCATGGCCAGGAGCGCCCCCTGCTGCCCAGGCCTGGCTCTGGGCCTGGGCACACTTCATTCACTTTGTACCTTTAAATCATACTACTACTACCACCAGACTTCCAGGCCCAAGAGGTCAAACACAGTCATGCCCAGCAAAGTAGCTCTGGGCCTGGGCACACTTCATTCACTTTGTACCTTTAAATCATACTACTACTACCACCAGACTTCCAGGCCCAAGAGGTCAAACACATTCATGCCCAGCAAAGTAGCTCTGGGCCTGGGCACACTTCAATCACTTTGTGCCTTTAAATCATACTACTACTACCAGACTTCCAGGCCCAAGAGGTCAAACACAGTCATGCCCAGCAAAGTAGCTCTGGGCCTGGGCACACTTCATTCACTTTGTGCCTTTAAATCATACTACTACTACCACCAGAATTCCAGGGCCAAGAGGTCACACAGTCATACACAGCAAAGTAGCTCTGGGCCTGGGCACACTTCAAGAAGTTTGACCCTTTATATAAGCCTAGAAATAGACTTCCAGGGCCAAGAGGTCAACCACAGTCATGCACAGCAAAGTAGCTCTGGGCCTGGGCACACTTCAATCACTTTGTGCCTTTAAATCATACTACTACTACCACCAGACTTCCAGGCCCAAGAGTTCAAACACATTCATGCCCAGCAAAGTAGCTCTGGGCCTGGGCACACTTCAAGATGTTTGACCCTTTATATAAGCCTAGAAATAGACTTCCAGAGCCAAGAGGTCAAACACAGTCATGCCCAGCAAAGTAGCTCTGGGCCTGGGCACACTTCAATCACTTTGTGCCTTTAAATCATACTACTACTACTACCAGACTTCCAGACCCAAGAGGTCAAACACAGTCATGCCCAGCAAAGTAGCTCTGGGCCTGGGCACACTTCAAGAAGTTTGACCCTTTATATAAGCCTAGAAATAGACTTCCAGGCCCAAGAGTTCAAACACATTCATGCCCAGCAAAGTAGCTCTGGGCCTGGGCACACTTCAATCACTTTGTGCCTTTAAATCATACTACTACTACCAGACTTCCAGGCCCCAGAGGTCAAACACAGTCATGCCCAGCAAAGTAGCTCTGGGCCTGGGCACACTTCAAGAAGTTTGACCCTTTATATAAGCCTAGAAATAGACTTCCAGGCCCAAGAGGTCAAACACAGTCATGCCCAGCAAAGTAGCTCTGGGCCTGGGCACACTTCATTCACTTTGTACCTTTAAATCATACTACTACTACTACTACTACTACTACTACCAGACTTCCAGGCCCAAGAGGTCAAACACAGTCATGCCCAGCAAAGTAGCTCTGGGCCTGGGCACACTTCAATCACTTTGTGCCTTTAAATCATACTACTACTACCACCAGACTTCCAGGGCCAAGAGGTCACACAGTCATGCACAGCAAAGTAGCTCTGGGCCTGGGCACACTTCAAGAAGTTTGACCATTTATATAAGCCTAGAAATAGACTTCCAGGCCCAAGAGGTCAAACACAGTCATGCACAGCAAAGTAGCTCTGGGCCTGGGCTCACTTCATTCACTTTGTACCTTTAAATCATACTACTACTACCAGACTTCCAGGCCCAAGAGTTCAAACACATTCATGCCCAGCAAAGTAGCTCTGGGCCTGGGCACACTTCAATCACTTTGTGCCTTTAAATCATACTACTACTACCAGACTTCCAGGCCCAAGAGGTCAAACACAGTCATGCCCAGCAAAGTAGCTCTGGGCCTGGGCACACTTCATTCACTTTGTGCCTTTAAATCATACTACTACTACCACCAGAATTCCAGGGCCAAGAGGTCACACAGTCATACACAGCAAAGTAGCTCTGGGCCTGGGCACACTTCAAGAAGTTTGACCCTTTATATAAGCCTAGAAATAGACTTCCAGAGCCAAGAGGTCAAACACAGTCATGCACAGCAAAGTAGCTCTGGGCCTGGGCACACTTCAATCACTTTGTGCCTTTAAATCATACTACTACTACTACTACCAGACTTCCAGACCCAAGAGGTCAAACACAGTCATGCCCAGCAAAGTAGCTCTGGGCCTGGGCACACTTCAAGAAGTTTGACCCTTTATATAAGCCTAGAAATAGACTTCCAGGCCCAAGAGGTCAAACACAGTCATGCCCAGCAAAGTAGCTCTGGGCCTGGGCACACTTCATTCACTTTGTACCTTTAAATCATACTACTACTACTACTACTACTACTACTACTACTACTACTACCAGACTTCCAGGCCCAAGACGTCAAACACAGTCATGCCCAGCAAAGTAGCTCTGGGCCTGGGCACACTTCATTCACTTTGTGCCTTTAAATCATACTACTACTACTACCACCAGAATTCCAGGGCCAAGAGGTCACACAGTCATACACAGCAAAGTAGCTCTGGGCCTGGGCACACTTCAAGAAGTTTGACCCTTTATATAAGCCTAGAAATAGACTTCCAGAGCCAAGAGGTCAAACACAGTCATGCACAGCAAAGTAGCTCTGGGCCTGGGCACACTTCATTCACTTTGTGCCTTTAAATCATACTACTACTACCAGACTTCCAGGCCCAAGAGTTCAAACACATTCATGCCCAGCAAAGTAGCTCTGGGCCTGGGCACACTTCATTCACTTTGTGCCTTTAAATCATACTACTACTACCACCAGACTTCCAGGGCCAAGAGGTCAACCACAGTCATGCCCAGCAAAGTAGCTCTGGGCCTGGGCACACTTCAAGATGTTTGACCCTTTATATAAGCCTAGAAATAGACTTCCAGGCCCAAGAGTTCAAACACAGTCATGCACAGCAAAGTAGCTCTGGGCCTGGGCACACTTCATTCACTTTGTACCTTTAAATCATACTACTACTACCACCAGACTTCCAGGCCCAAGAGGTCAAACACATTCATGCCCAGCAAAGTAGCTCTGGGCCTGGGCACACTTCAATCACTTTGTGCCTTTAAATCATACTACTACTACCAGACTTCCAGGCCCAAGAGGTGAAACACAGTCATGCCCAGCAAAGTAGCTCTGGGCCTGGGCACACTTCAAGAAGTTTGACCCTTTATATAAGCCTAGAAATAGACTTCCAGAGCCAAGAGGTCAAACACAGTCATGCACAGCAAAGTAGCTCTGGGCCTGGGCACACTTCAATCACTTTGTGCCTTTAAATCATACTACTACTACTACCAGACTTCCAGACCCAAGAGGTCAAACACAGTCATGCCCAGCAAAGTAGCTCTGGGCCTGGGCACACTTCAAGATGTTTGACCCTTTATATAAGCCTAGAAATAGACTTCCAGAGCCAAGAGGTCAAACACAGTCATGCCCAGCAAAGTAGCTCTGGGCCTGGGCACACTTCATTCACTTTGTACCTTTAAATCATACTACTACTACCAGACTTCCAGGCCCAAGACGTCAAACACAGTCATGCCCAGCAAAGTAGCTCTGGGCCTGGGCACACTTCATTCACTTTGTACCTTTAAATCATACTACTACTACCAGACTTCCAGGCCCAAGAGGTCAAACACAGTCATGCCCAGCAAAGTAGCTCTGGGCCTGGGCACACTTCAATCACTTTGTGCCTTTAAATCATACTACTACTACCACCAGACTTCCAGGCCCAAGAGGTCAAACACAGTCATGCCCAGCAAAGTAGCTCTGGGCCTGGGCACACTTCATTCACTTTGTACCTTTAAATCATACTACTACTACCACCAGACTTCCAGGCCCAAGAGGTCAAACACATTCATGCCCAGCAAAGTAGCTCTGGGCCTGGGCACACTTCAATCACTTTGTGCCTTTAAATCATACTACTACTACCAGACTTCCAGGCCCAAGAGGTCAAACACAGTCATGCCCAGCAAAGTAGCTCTGGGCCTGGGCACACTTCATTCACTTTGTGCCTTTAAATCATACTACTACTACCACCACCAGACATCCAGGGCCAAGAGGTCAACCACAGTCATGCACAGCAAAGTAGCTCTGGGCCTGGGCACACTTCAATCACTTTGTGCCTTTAAATCATACTACTACTACCACCAGACTTCCAGGCCCAAGAGTTCAAACACATTCATGCCCAGCAAAGTAGCTCTGGGCCTGGGCACACTTCAAGATGTTTGACCCTTTATATAAGCCTAGAAATAGACTTCCAGAGCCAAGAGGTCAAACACAGTCATGCCCAGCAAAGTAGCTCTGGGCCTGGGCACACTTCAATCACTTTGTGCCTTTAAATCATACTACTACTACTACCAGACTTCCAGACCCAAGAGGTCAAACACAGTCATGCCCAGCAAAGTAGCTCTGGGCCTGGGCACACTTCAAGAAGTTTGACCCTTTATATAAGCCTAGAAATAGACTTCCAGGCCCAAGAGGTCAAACACAGTCATGCCCAGCAAAGTAGCTCTGGGCCTGGGCACACTTCAAGATGTTTGACCCTTTATATAAGCCTAGAAATAGACTTCCAGGCCCAAGAGTTCAAACACAGTCATGCACAGCAAAGTAGCTCTGGGCCTGGGCACACTTCATTCACTTTGTACCTTTAAATCATACTACTACTACCACCAGACTTCCAGGCCCAAGAGGTCAAACACATTCATGCCCAGCAAAGTAGCTCTGGGCCTGGGCACACTTCAATCACTTTGTGCCTTTAAATCATACTACTACTACCAGACTTCCAGGCCCAAGAGGTGAAACACAGTCATGCCCAGCAAAGTAGCTCTGGGCCTGGGCACACTTCAAGAAGTTTGACCCTTTATATAAGCCTAGAAATAGACTTCCAGAGCCAAGAGGTCAAACACAGTCATGCCCAGCAAAGTAGCTCTGGGCCTGGGCACACTTCAATCACTTTGTGCCTTTAAATCATACTACTACTACTACCAGACTTCCAGACCCAAGAGGTCAAACACAGTCATGCCCAGCAAAGTAGCTCTGGGCCTGGGCACACTTCAAGAAGTTTGACCCTTTATATAAGCCTAGAAATAGACTTCCAGGCCCAAGAGGTCAAACACAGTCATGCCCAGCAAAGTAGCTCTGGGCCTGGGCACACTTCATTCACTTTGTACCTTTAAATCATACTACTACTACCAGACTTCCAGGCCCAAGACGTCAAACACAGTCATGCCCAGCAAAGTAGCTCTGGGCCTGGGCACACTTCATTCACTTTGTACCTTTAAATCATACTACTACTACCAGACTTCCAGGCCCAAGAGGTCAAACACAGTCATGCCCAGCAAAGTAGCTCTGGGCCTGGGCACACTTCAATCACTTTGTGCCTTTAAATCATACTACTACTACCACCAGACTTCCAGGGCCAAGAGGTCAACCACAGTCATGCACAGCAAAGTAGCTCTGGGCCTGGGCACACTTCAATCACTTTGTGCCTTTAAATCATACTACTACTACCACCAGACTTCCAGGCCCTGGATGTCACACCTTCATGCCTAGCAAGGTTGCTTTACACCTGCGCACACTTCAGACCGTTTCACTCTTTTAATCATTCAAAGTACCACATTTCCAGACCCAAGAGGTCACAGAATCATACCCAGCAAAGTAGCTCTGGGCCTGGGCGGACCATGCAGTTTGACCCTTTTTTTTTTTAATAATACTACAACCTGACTTCCAGGCCCAAGAGGTCACACAGTCATGCCCAGCAAAGTAGCTCTGGGCCTGGGCACACTTCAATCACTTTGTGCCTTTAAATCATACTACTACTACCACCAGACTTCCAGGCCCAAGAGTTCAAACACATTCATGCCCAGCAAAGTAGCTCTGGGCCTGGGCACACTTCAATCACTTTGTGCCTTTAAATCATACTACTACTACCAGACTTCCAGGCCCAAGAGGTCAAACACAGTCATGCCCAGCAAAGTAGCTCTGGGCCTGGGCACACTTCATTCACTTTGTGCCTTTAAATCATACTACTACTACCACCAGAATTCCAGGGCCAAGAGGTCACACAGTCATACACAGCAAAGTAGCTCTGGGCCTGGGCACACTTCAAGAAGTTTGACCCTTTATATAAGCCTAGAAATAGACTTCCAGAGCCAAGAGGTCAAACACAGTCATGCACAGCAAAGTAGCTCTGGGCCTGGGCACACTTCAATCACTTTGTGCCTTTAAATCATACTACTACTACTACTACCAGACTTCCAGACCCAAGAGGTCAAACACAGTCATGCCCAGCAAAGTAGCTCTGGGCCTGGGCACACTTCAAGAAGTTTGACCCTTTATATAAGCCTAGAAATAGACTTCCAGGCCCAAGAGGTCAAACACAGTCATGCCCAGCAAAGTAGCTCTGGGCCTGGGCACACTTCATTCA
This sequence comes from Electrophorus electricus, assembly GCF_041902795.1. Classification (NCBI taxonomy): domain Eukaryota; kingdom Metazoa; phylum Chordata; class Actinopteri; order Gymnotiformes; family Gymnotidae; genus Electrophorus; species Electrophorus electricus. The sequence goes on from NW_027658434.1 coordinate 55,440, forward strand.
CTTTGTACCTTTAAATCATACTACTACTACTACTACTACTACTACTACTACTACTACTACCAGACTTCCAGGCCCAAGACGTCAAACACAGTCATGCCCAGCAAAGTAGCTCTGGGCCTGGGCACACTTCATTCACTTTGTGCCTTTAAATCATACTACTACTACTACCACCAGAATTCCAGGGCCAAGAGGTCACACAGTCATACACAGCAAAGTAGCTCTGGGCCTGGGCACACTTCAAGAAGTTTGACCCTTTATATAAGCCTAGAAATAGACTTCCAGAGCCAAGAGGTCAAACACAGTCATGCACAGCAAAGTAGCTCTGGGCCTGGGCACACTTCATTCACTTTGTGCCTTTAAATCATACTACTACTACCAGACTTCCAGGCCCAAGAGTTCAAACACATTCATGCCCAGCAAAGTAGCTCTGGGCCTGGGCACACTTCATTCACTTTGTGCCTTTAAATCATACTACTACTACCACCAGACTTCCAGGGCCAAGAGGTCAACCACAGTCATGCCCAGCAAAGTAGCTCTGGGCCTGGGCACACTTCAAGATGTTTGACCCTTTATATAAGCCTAGAAATAGACTTCCAGGCCCAAGAGTTCAAACACAGTCATGCACAGCAAAGTAGCTCTGGGCCTGGGCACACTTCATTCACTTTGTACCTTTAAATCATACTACTACTACCACCAGACTTCCAGGCCCAAGAGGTCAAACACATTCATGCCCAGCAAAGTAGCTCTGGGCCTGGGCACACTTCAATCACTTTGTGCCTTTAAATCATACTACTACTACCAGACTTCCAGGCCCAAGAGGTGAAACACAGTCATGCCCAGCAAAGTAGCTCTGGGCCTGGGCACACTTCAAGAAGTTTGACCCTTTATATAAGCCTAGAAATAGACTTCCAGAGCCAAGAGGTCAAACACAGTCATGCACAGCAAAGTAGCTCTGGGCCTGGGCACACTTCAATCACTTTGTGCCTTTAAATCATACTACTACTACTACCAGACTTCCAGACCCAAGAGGTCAAACACAGTCATGCCCAGCAAAGTAGCTCTGGGCCTGGGCACACTTCAAGATGTTTGACCCTTTATATAAGCCTAGAAATAGACTTCCAGAGCCAAGAGGTCAAACACAGTCATGCCCAGCAAAGTAGCTCTGGGCCTGGGCACACTTCATTCACTTTGTACCTTTAAATCATACTACTACTACCAGACTTCCAGGCCCAAGACGTCAAACACAGTCATGCCCAGCAAAGTAGCTCTGGGCCTGGGCACACTTCATTCACTTTGTACCTTTAAATCATACTACTACTACCAGACTTCCAGGCCCAAGAGGTCAAACACAGTCATGCCCAGCAAAGTAGCTCTGGGCCTGGGCACACTTCAATCACTTTGTGCCTTTAAATCATACTACTACTACCACCAGACTTCCAGGCCCAAGAGGTCAAACACAGTCATGCCCAGCAAAGTAGCTCTGGGCCTGGGCACACTTCATTCACTTTGTACCTTTAAATCATACTACTACTACCACCAGACTTCCAGGCCCAAGAGGTCAAACACATTCATGCCCAGCAAAGTAGCTCTGGGCCTGGGCACACTTCAATCACTTTGTGCCTTTAAATCATACTACTACTACCAGACTTCCAGGCCCAAGAGGTCAAACACAGTCATGCCCAGCAAAGTAGCTCTGGGCCTGGGCACACTTCATTCACTTTGTGCCTTTAAATCATACTACTACTACCACCACCAGACTTCCAGGGCCAAGAGGTCAACCACAGTCATGCACAGCAAAGTAGCTCTGGGCCTGGGCACACTTCAATCACTTTGTGCCTTTAAATCATACTACTACTACCACCAGACTTCCAGGCCCAAGAGTTCAAACACATTCATGCCCAGCAAAGTAGCTCTGGGCCTGGGCACACTTCAAGATGTTTGACCCTTTATATAAGCCTAGAAATAGACTTCCAGAGCCAAGAGGTCAAACACAGTCATGCCCAGCAAAGTAGCTCTGGGCCTGGGCACACTTCAATCACTTTGTGCCTTTAAATCATACTA
>NW_027658434.1:83339-105839 GCF_041902795.1 Electrophorus electricus
TACGGTCGGAACTACGACGGTAATCTGATCGTCTTCGAACCTCCCGACTTTCGTTCTTGATTAATGAAAACCATTCCTTGGCAAATGCTTTCGCTTTCGTCCGTCTTGCGCCGGTCCAAGAAATTTCACCTCTAGCGGCGCAATACGAATGCCCCCGGCCGTCCCTCTTAATCATGGCCCTGGTTCAGGAAACCCACAAAATAGAACCGGAGTCCTATTCCATTATTCCTAGCTCAGGTATTCAGGCGAGAAGCGGGCCCGCTTTGAACACTCTAATTTTTTCAAAGTAAACGCTCCGAGCCCCGTCCGGACACCCAGCCAAGGGCATCCGGGGGGCACCGGGAGACAGGGTCTGAGACAGGCGGTGGCACGCCTCGCGGCGGACCGCCAGCCCACTCCCGACATCCAACTACGAGCTTTTTAACTGCAGCAACTTTAATATACGCTATTGGAGCTGGAATTACCGCGGCTGCTGGCACCAGACTTGCCCTCCAATGGGTCCTCACCCATGGGTTTAGGATACGCTCATTCCGATTACAGGGCCTCGAAAGAGACCTGTATCGTTATTTTTCGTCACTACCTCCCCGTGTCGGGAATGGGTAATTTGCGCGCCTGCTGCCTTCCTTGGATGTGGTAGCCGTTTCTCAGGCTCCCTCTCCGGAATCGAACCCTGATTCCCGTTACCCGTGGTCACCATGGTAGCCGACTATGGTACCATCGAAAGTTGATAGGGCAGACATTCGAATGAGACGTCGCCGCCGCGGAGGGCGCGCGATCGGCCCGAGGTTATCTAGAGTCACCAAAGCGGCCGGGGGGCCCGAGCCCCCCGGATGGGTTTTGGGTCTGATAAATGCACGCATCCCCGAAGGGTCAGCGCTCGTTTGCATGTATTAGCTCTAGAATTACCACAGTTATCCGAGTAACGTGTGGAGCGATCAAAGGAACCATAACTGATTTAATGAGCCATTCGCAGTTTCACTGTACCGGCCGTGTGCACTTAGACCTGCATGGCTTAATCTTTGAGACAAGCATATGTTACTGGCAGGATCAACCAGGTAGTTTGCACCGTGGTCTGGGATGAACCACGAGTGACATCCGCCTCCCCTTCCGGGGGCTAGGAAGCAGCGGGTTGTAAGTGCGTGCGCCGTCAGGTCCAGACGCCATACAGGGCTACCCAGGACAGCTTCCGCGGCCAGTGTAAAACGTGCTCGCGCACCGCCCTCTGGCCTTCGGACGCCGACCTCTCACCTTGATGCAAAGCTGTCCCATCCGGTCATGCCCGCACCGTACCCCGTCCACCTCCTCCGGAGGTGCGGACGGCCGACTCCAGGTGCTTTCGGCGTTCCCTCTCTTCACGCCGTTTTGATTTTCGTGGGCCGCTGGTGGGGGGACAAGGGAAAGACCTCGTCGAATTCCCTCCCCCTAGCCTCGCTCAACCTACGTTTCGTGATGTAACCAAGAAGAGTGATTCGTGGGCCCAGGTAGTTTTGAAGAGGAGGCCAACAAAGCAGGGCACTCCCTTCCTCCCAAACCACAGACACCAGTATAGGACAACTGAGTAGACCAGACTGGCCGTCTGAGTCTCCCCCAGAGAGTTCTGGGATGGGTTACAAATAACCCCCACCCCCCATCAGAGGCTTGACCCGCTAGAACCAGGGAGGATCTGTCAAAACCGCTCTCCACATCAGAAGTTCTGGATCAGCCGGGGCTGGTCGGCAGACGTCCACCTAAGGCCGTGGCCTAACCCCGTGTGGGGGGATAGCGCTCGCACCCGTACACGTGGACACCCGCTCGTCAAATGGCTGGCTCCTCACTTACCGTAGGGGGAATGGTTTGCCTACCCCTGGCGGGTCTGGTACTCCACTCTACCAAACAAGGAAGCAACACACCAATAGACCCCTGCAACACCGGGCAGCTTTGGCAGTGTCACTACACTCCTCCTTGTTCTTCACGTTCCTTCCGTGGTGATTTTTTTTTTTTTTTTCGTGGCCATTGCCGTGCATGGCTTCCCCATCGCTTTGCATGCTCTCCATTGCCTCGTGCTGCTTCACCATTGGTCTCACCTGGAGACCGAAGCCCGCTCTCCCAGTAACCCGATGGTACCTGGCCAGAAAACCCCGTGCCCGATTTCATCTAGGACAAGGGCCAAACCACAGACCGTGCCCGTCCAGGGTCAACCCCTGGTCGGACAGGCCTGGTGGGTCGATACCATGGATGTGCAGGCCGACGAGAATCCACTGGTACATTTACAAACACGCCCACCCTGGTGGCATGGCTGTACGACCCATCGTCGAAGCACGCTGCGGCGGACTGAGCCATTGGATCCAGTTGCCTGGGCGTACACTCAGCCCAACAGACGCACTCGGGTCGGGGAGAGCAAAGCAGACTGTGTGCCTGGATGTGCCCACTTCCATAGGGGAATCGGCATGATGGTTCACTTAACCCGAGGAGGGCTCCCCCTCGCGGGATAAGCACCCCCCTCGGGGGATGGGGGGGGGGGGGGGCATCCAGAGCACACCACTTTCCGGTAGGGGACAGGCGTTTGATCATGTGTCCGAGGGAGAGCTCCCCTTGCCGGCCGAACACCCCTCGGACTCCCCTTGGGCTTCCAGAGAACGCCACTGGATGAATTTAGTGCTTGGACCCCATTGATTCTCTTTGCTCTCCCATATACCCGACGGGACCTATTTGCAAAACCCCGTGCCAACCAGACCTCCAGGAAGGGGGCTGGCGGCTAACCATGCCCAGCAGGGTGCACCCTGGTCGGACACTTTGGGAGGGTCGAGAGCCTGGAAGTGCCACCCGGGGGAGTAATTCTGATTTCCCGTTTTAATGCACTCAGGGACAGCCCGAGGACCTCTGTAGTGCACCTGAGGCGGACTGAGCCGTCGGGTCCAGGGTCTGGAGTTCGGAACCTCCAGGGTTCACCTGGCTGTTCTCTTAGCCCGGCAGGGTGCACCCTGGTCGGACACTTCGGGAGGGTCGAGAGCCTGGATGTGCCACCCCGACGAGTAATGAGTTTTCCCTTCGTATCTCTTCCGGACCAGGTCCGATTCGCACGAAACTCGCTGGGCATGGCCAGGAGCGCCCCCTGCTGCCCACGCCACCGTCCCCGCGCTTCTACTCCCGAGGGCCGAGGAGACAGCGAAGCGTGGGTCGGGTCGCCTGCTTCCAGGGTCTCCCTGGTACTCTCCAGTCTCCCGAGTCCATCGGGTCCGACCTCGTATTTTTAGCCCAGACGGGGAATGAGAAAGGGGCCCCCGACCGCCCGAGGGCGGGCGCTCGCTTCTCAGCCTAGGAACGTCCGATTCCCACGAAACTTTTACGCCAGACGTTCCTGGCAGCGAGCGCGTTCAAAGGTGACCCGCGCTGCTTCTCTCCTCCCAAGGGCCGAAGAGATATTCGTCTTCAAACCCGACCGGCCCTGTGTTTGCCGCCCCGGCGGTTTTAAAAAATCATAGCGTAAAAACGGTGGGTGCGCTTCGCCTGCCGCTTGGACAGCGTTAAACGGCAGCCCCGGCTCTTTCCAAAGGGCCCTCAACCGACTTTCTGCTCCCAAGGAGCCCAGAGATATGAAACCGATAAATCAAAACCCCGTGCCAACCAGACCTCCAGGAAGGGGGCTGGCGGCTAACCATGCCCGGCAGGGTGCACCCTGGTCGGACGCTTTGGGAGGGTCGAGAGCCTGGATGTGCCACCCCGACGAGTAATGAGTTTTCCCTTCGTATCTCTTCCGGACCAGGTCCGATTCGCACGAAACTCGCTGGGCATGGCCAGGAGCGCCCCCTGCTGCCCACGCCACCGTCCCCGCGCTTCTACTCCCGAGGGCCGAGGAGACAGCGAAGCGTGGGTCGGGTCGCCTGCTTCCAGGGTCTCCCTGGTACTCTCCAGTCTCCCGAGTCCATCGGGTCCGACCTCGTATTTTTAGCCCAGACGGGGAATGAGAAAGGGGCCCCCGACCGCCCGAGGGCGGGCGCTCGCTTCTCAGCCTAGGAACGTCCGATTCCCACGAAACTTTTACGCCAGACGTTCCTGGCAGCGAGCGCGTTCAAAGGTGACCCGCGCTGCTTCTCTCCTCCCAAGGGCCGAAGAGATATTCGTCTTCAAACCCGACCGGCCCTGTGTTTGCCGCCCCGGCGGTTTTAAAAAATCATAGCGTAAAAACGGTGGGTGCGCTTCGCCTGCCGCTTGGACAGCGTTAAACGGCAGCCCCGGCTCTTTCCAAAGGGCCCTCAACCGACTTTCTGCTCCCAAGGAGCCCAGAGATATGAAACCGAAAAATCAAAACCCCGTGCCAACCAGACCTCCAGGAAGGGGGCTGGCGGCTAACCATGCCCGGCAGGGTGCACCCTGGTCGGACGCTTTGGGAGGGTCGAGAGCCTGGATGTGCCACCCCGACGAGTAATGAGTTTTCCCTTCGTATCTCTTCCGGACCAGGTCCGATTCGCACGAAACTCGCTGGGCATGGCCAGGAGCGCCCCCTGCTGCCCACGCCACCGTCCCCGCGCTTCTACTCCCGAGGGCCGAGGAGACAGCGAAGCGTGGGTCGGGTCGCCTGCTTCCAGGGTCTCCCTGGTACTCTCCAGTCTCCCGAGTCCATCGGGTCCGACCTCGTATTTTTAGCCCAGACGGGGAATGAGAAAGGGGCCCCCGACCGCCCGAGGGCGGGCGCTCGCTTCTCAGCCTAGGAACGTCCGATTCCCACGAAACTTTTACGCCAGACGTTCCTGGCAGCGAGCGCGTTCAAAGGTGACCCGCGCTGCTTCTCTCCTCCCAAGGGCCGAAGAGATATTCGTCTTCAAACCCGACCGGCCCTGTGTTTGCCGCCCCGGCGGTTTTAAAAAATCATAGCGTAAAAACGGTGGGTGCGCTTCGCCTGCCGCTTGGACAGCGTTAAACGGCAGCCCCGGCTCTTTCCAAAGGGCCCTCAACCGACTTTCTGCTCCCAAGGAGCCCAGAGATATGAAACCGATAAATCAAAACCCCGTGCCAACCAGACCTCCAGGAAGGGGGCTGGCGGCTAACCATGCCCGGCAGGGTGCACCCTGGTCGGACGCTTTGGGAGGGTCGAGAGCCTGGATGTGCCACCCCGACGAGTAATGAGTTTTCCCTTCGTATCTCTTCCGGACCAGGTCCGATTCGCACGAAACTCGCTGGGCATGGCCAGGAGCGCCCCCTGCTGCCCACGCCACCGTCCCCGCGCTTCTACTCCCGAGGGCCGAGGAGACAGCGAAGCGTGGGTCGGGTCGCCTGCTTCCAGGGTCTCCCTGGTACTCTCCAGTCTCCCGAGTCCATCGGGTCCGACCTCGTATTTTTAGCCCAGACGGGGAATGAGAAAGGGGCCCCCGACCGCCCGAGGGCGGGCGCTCGCTTCTCAGCCTAGGAACGTCCGATTCCCACGAAACTTTTACGCCAGACGTTCCTGGCAGCGAGCGCGTTCAAAGGTGACCCGCGCTGCTTCTCTCCTCCCAAGGGCCGAAGAGATATTCGTCTTCAAACCCGACCGGCCCTGTGTTTGCCGCCCCGGCGGTTTTAAAAAATCATAGCGTAAAAACGGTGGGTGCGCTTCGCCTGCCGCTTGGACAGCGTTAAACGGCAGCCCCGGCTCTTTCCAAAGGGCCCTCAACCGACTTTCTGCTCCCAAGGAGCCCAGAGATATGAAACCGATAAATCAAAACCCCGTGCCAACCAGACCTCCAGGAAGGGGGCTGGCGGCTAACCATGCCCGGCAGGGTGCACCCTGGTCGGACGCTTTGGGAGGGTCGAGAGCCTGGATGTGCCACCCCGACGAGTAATGAGTTTTCCCTTCGTATCTCTTCCGGACCAGGTCCGATTCGCACGAAACTCGCTGGGCATGGCCAGGAGCGCCCCCTGCTGCCCACGCCACCGTCCCCGCGCTTCTACTCCCGAGGGCCGAGGAGACAGCGAAGCGTGGGTCGGGTCGCCTGCTTCCAGGGTCTCCCTGGTACTCTCCAGTCTCCCGAGTCCATCGGGTCCGACCTCGTATTTTTAGCCCAGACGGGGAATGAGAAAGGGGCCCCCGACCGCCCGAGGGCGGGCGCTCGCTTCTCAGCCTAGGAACGTCCGATTCCCACGAAACTTTTACGCCAGACGTTCCTGGCAGCGAGCGCGTTCAAAGGTGACCCGCGCTGCTTCTCTCCTCCCAAGGGCCGAAGAGATATTCGTCTTCAAACCCGACCGGCCCTGTGTTTGCCGCCCCGGCGGTTTTAAAAAATCATAGCGTAAAAACGGTGGGTGCGCTTCGCCTGCCGCTTGGACAGCGTTAAACGGCAGCCCCGGCTCTTTCCAAAGGGCCCTCAACCGACTTTCTGCTCCCAAGGAGCCCAGAGATATGAAACCGAAAAATCAAAACCCCGTGCCAACCAGACCTCCAGGAAGGGGGCTGGCGGCTAACCATGCCCGGCAGGGTGCACCCTGGTCGGACGCTTTGGGAGGGTCGAGAGCCTGGATGTGCCACCCCGACGAGTAATGAGTTTTCCCTTCGTATCTCTTCCGGACCAGGTCCGATTCGCACGAAACTCGCTGGGCATGGCCAGGAGCGCCCCCTGCTGCCCACGCCACCGTCCCCGCGCTTCTACTCCCGAGGGCCGAGGAGACAGCGAAGCGTGGGTCGGGTCGCCTGCTTCCAGGGTCTCCCTGGTACTCTCCAGTCTCCCGAGTCCATCGGGTCTGACCTCGTATTTTTAGCCCAGACGGGGAATGAGAAAGGGGCCCCCGACCGCCCGAGGGCGGGCGCTCGCTTCTCAGCCTAGGAACGTCCGATTCCCACGAAACTTTTACGCCAGACGTTCCTGGCAGCGAGCGCGTTCAAAGGTGACCCGCGCTGCTTCTCTCCTCCCAAGGGCCGAAGAGATATTCGTCTTCAAACCCGACCGGCCCTGTGTTTGCCGCCCCGGCGGTTTTAAAAAATCATAGCGTAAAAACGGTGGGTGCGCTTCGCCTGCCGCTTGGACAGCGTTAAACGGCAGCCCCGGCTCTTTCCAAAGGGCCCTCAACCGACTTTCTGCTCCCAAGGAGCCCAGAGATATGAAACCGAAAAATCAAAACCCCGTGCCAACCAGACCTCCAGGAAGGGGGCTGGCGGCTAACCATGCCCGGCAGGGTGCACCCTGGTCGGACGCTTTGGGAGGGTCGAGAGCCTGGATGTGCCACCCCGACGAGTAATGAGTTTTCCCTTCGTATCTCTTCCGGACCAGGTCCGATTCGCACGAAACTCGCTGGGCATGGCCAGGAGCGCCCCCTGCTGCCCAGGCCTGGCTCTGGGCCTGGGCACACTTCATTCACTTTGTACCTTTAAATCATACTACTACTACCACCAGACTTCCAGGCCCAAGAGGTCAAACACAGTCATGCCCAGCAAAGTAGCTCTGGGCCTGGGCACACTTCATTCACTTTGTACCTTTAAATCATACTACTACTACCACCAGACTTCCAGGCCCAAGAGGTCAAACACATTCATGCCCAGCAAAGTAGCTCTGGGCCTGGGCACACTTCAATCACTTTGTGCCTTTAAATCATACTACTACTACCAGACTTCCAGGCCCAAGAGGTCAAACACAGTCATGCCCAGCAAAGTAGCTCTGGGCCTGGGCACACTTCATTCACTTTGTGCCTTTAAATCATACTACTACTACCACCAGAATTCCAGGGCCAAGAGGTCACACAGTCATACACAGCAAAGTAGCTCTGGGCCTGGGCACACTTCAAGAAGTTTGACCCTTTATATAAGCCTAGAAATAGACTTCCAGGCCCAAGAGGTCAAACACAGTCATGCCCAGCAAAGTAGCTCTGGGCCTGGGCACACTTCATTCACTTTGTGCCTTTAAATCATACTACTACTACCACCAGAATTCCAGGGCCAAGAGGTCACACAGTCATACACAGCAAAGTAGCTCTGGGCCTGGGCACACTTCAAGAAGTTTGACCCTTTATATAAGCCTAGAAATAGACTTCCAGAGCCAAGAGGTCAAACACAGTCATGCACAGCAAAGTAGCTCTGGGCCTGGGCACACTTCAATCACTTTGTGCCTTTAAATCATACTACTACTACTACTACCAGACTTCCAGACCCAAGAGGTCAAACACAGTCATGCCCAGCAAAGTAGCTCTGGGCCTGGGCACACTTCAAGAAGTTTGACCCTTTATATAAGCCTAGAAATAGACTTCCAGGCCCAAGAGGTCAAACACAGTCATGCCCAGCAAAGTAGCTCTGGGCCTGGGCACACTTCATTCACTTTGTACCTTTAAATCATACTACTACTACTACTACTACTACTACTACTACTACTACTACCAGACTTCCAGGCCCAAGACGTCAAACACAGTCATGCCCAGCAAAGTAGCTCTGGGCCTGGGCACACTTCATTCACTTTGTGCCTTTAAATCATACTACTACTACTACCACCAGAATTCCAGGGCCAAGAGGTCACACAGTCATACACAGCAAAGTAGCTCTGGGCCTGGGCACACTTCAAGAAGTTTGACCCTTTATATAAGCCTAGAAATAGACTTCCAGAGCCAAGAGGTCAAACACAGTCATGCACAGCAAAGTAGCTCTGGGCCTGGGCACACTTCATTCACTTTGTGCCTTTAAATCATACTACTACTACCAGACTTCCAGGCCCAAGAGTTCAAACACATTCATGCCCAGCAAAGTAGCTCTGGGCCTGGGCACACTTCATTCACTTTGTGCCTTTAAATCATACTACTACTACCACCAGACTTCCAGGGCCAAGAGGTCAACCACAGTCATGCCCAGCAAAGTAGCTCTGGGCCTGGGCACACTTCAAGATGTTTGACCCTTTATATAAGCCTAGAAATAGACTTCCAGGCCCAAGAGTTCAAACACAGTCATGCACAGCAAAGTAGCTCTGGGCCTGGGCACACTTCATTCACTTTGTACCTTTAAATCATACTACTACTACCACCAGACTTCCAGGCCCAAGAGGTCAAACACATTCATGCCCAGCAAAGTAGCTCTGGGCCTGGGCACACTTCAATCACTTTGTGCCTTTAAATCATACTACTACTACCAGACTTCCAGGCCCAAGAGGTGAAACACAGTCATGCCCAGCAAAGTAGCTCTGGGCCTGGGCACACTTCAAGAAGTTTGACCCTTTATATAAGCCTAGAAATAGACTTCCAGAGCCAAGAGGTCAAACACAGTCATGCACAGCAAAGTAGCTCTGGGCCTGGGCACACTTCAATCACTTTGTGCCTTTAAATCATACTACTACTACTACCAGACTTCCAGACCCAAGAGGTCAAACACAGTCATGCCCAGCAAAGTAGCTCTGGGCCTGGGCACACTTCAAGATGTTTGACCCTTTATATAAGCCTAGAAATAGACTTCCAGAGCCAAGAGGTCAAACACAGTCATGCCCAGCAAAGTAGCTCTGGGCCTGGGCACACTTCATTCACTTTGTACCTTTAAATCATACTACTACTACCAGACTTCCAGGCCCAAGACGTCAAACACAGTCATGCCCAGCAAAGTAGCTCTGGGCCTGGGCACACTTCATTCACTTTGTACCTTTAAATCATACTACTACTACCAGACTTCCAGGCCCAAGAGGTCAAACACAGTCATGCCCAGCAAAGTAGCTCTGGGCCTGGGCACACTTCAATCACTTTGTGCCTTTAAATCATACTACTACTACCACCAGACTTCCAGGCCCAAGAGGTCAAACACAGTCATGCCCAGCAAAGTAGCTCTGGGCCTGGGCACACTTCATTCACTTTGTACCTTTAAATCATACTACTACTACCACCAGACTTCCAGGCCCAAGAGGTCAAACACATTCATGCCCAGCAAAGTAGCTCTGGGCCTGGGCACACTTCAATCACTTTGTGCCTTTAAATCATACTACTACTACCAGACTTCCAGGCCCAAGAGGTCAAACACAGTCATGCCCAGCAAAGTAGCTCTGGGCCTGGGCACACTTCATTCACTTTGTGCCTTTAAATCATACTACTACTACCACCACCAGACTTCCAGGGCCAAGAGGTCAACCACAGTCATGCACAGCAAAGTAGCTCTGGGCCTGGGCACACTTCAATCACTTTGTGCCTTTAAATCATACTACTACTACCACCAGACTTCCAGGCCCAAGAGTTCAAACACATTCATGCCCAGCAAAGTAGCTCTGGGCCTGGGCACACTTCAAGATGTTTGACCCTTTATATAAGCCTAGAAATAGACTTCCAGAGCCAAGAGGTCAAACACAGTCATGCCCAGCAAAGTAGCTCTGGGCCTGGGCACACTTCAATCACTTTGTGCCTTTAAATCATACTACTACTACTACCAGACTTCCAGACCCAAGAGGTCAAACACAGTCATGCCCAGCAAAGTAGCTCTGGGCCTGGGCACACTTCAAGAAGTTTGACCCTTTATATAAGCCTAGAAATAGACTTCCAGGCCCAAGAGGTCAAACACAGTCATGCCCAGCAAAGTAGCTCTGGGCCTGGGCACACTTCAAGATGTTTGACCCTTTATATAAGCCTAGAAATAGACTTCCAGGCCCAAGAGTTCAAACACAGTCATGCACAGCAAAGTAGCTCTGGGCCTGGGCACACTTCATTCACTTTGTACCTTTAAATCATACTACTACTACCACCAGACTTCCAGGCCCAAGAGGTCAAACACATTCATGCCCAGCAAAGTAGCTCTGGGCCTGGGCACACTTCAATCACTTTGTGCCTTTAAATCATACTACTACTACCAGACTTCCAGGCCCAAGAGGTGAAACACAGTCATGCCCAGCAAAGTAGCTCTGGGCCTGGGCACACTTCAAGAAGTTTGACCCTTTATATAAGCCTAGAAATAGACTTCCAGAGCCAAGAGGTCAAACACAGTCATGCCCAGCAAAGTAGCTCTGGGCCTGGGCACACTTCAATCACTTTGTGCCTTTAAATCATACTACTACTACTACCAGACTTCCAGACCCAAGAGGTCAAACACAGTCATGCCCAGCAAAGTAGCTCTGGGCCTGGGCACACTTCAAGAAGTTTGACCCTTTATATAAGCCTAGAAATAGACTTCCAGGCCCAAGAGGTCAAACACAGTCATGCCCAGCAAAGTAGCTCTGGGCCTGGGCACACTTCATTCACTTTGTACCTTTAAATCATACTACTACTACCAGACTTCCAGGCCCAAGACGTCAAACACAGTCATGCCCAGCAAAGTAGCTCTGGGCCTGGGCACACTTCATTCACTTTGTACCTTTAAATCATACTACTACTACCAGACTTCCAGGCCCAAGAGGTCAAACACAGTCATGCCCAGCAAAGTAGCTCTGGGCCTGGGCACACTTCAATCACTTTGTGCCTTTAAATCATACTACTACTACCACCAGACTTCCAGGGCCAAGAGGTCAACCACAGTCATGCACAGCAAAGTAGCTCTGGGCCTGGGCACACTTCAATCACTTTGTGCCTTTAAATCATACTACTACTACCACCAGACTTCCAGGCCCTGGATGTCACACCTTCATGCCTAGCAAGGTTGCTTTACACCTGCGCACACTTCAGACCGTTTCACTCTTTTAATCATTCAAAGTACCACATTTCCAGACCCAAGAGGTCACAGAATCATACCCAGCAAAGTAGCTCTGGGCCTGGGCGGACCATGCAGTTTGACCCTTTTTTTTTTTAATAATACTACAACCTGACTTCCAGGCCCAAGAGGTCACACAGTCATGCCCAGCAAAGTAGCTCTGGGCCTGGGCACACTTCAATCACTTTGTGCCTTTAAATCATACTACTACTACCACCAGACTTCCAGGCCCAAGAGTTCAAACACATTCATGCCCAGCAAAGTAGCTCTGGGCCTGGGCACACTTCAATCACTTTGTGCCTTTAAATCATACTACTACTACCAGACTTCCAGGCCCAAGAGGTCAAACACAGTCATGCCCAGCAAAGTAGCTCTGGGCCTGGGCACACTTCATTCACTTTGTGCCTTTAAATCATACTACTACTACCACCAGAATTCCAGGGCCAAGAGGTCACACAGTCATACACAGCAAAGTAGCTCTGGGCCTGGGCACACTTCAAGAAGTTTGACCCTTTATATAAGCCTAGAAATAGACTTCCAGAGCCAAGAGGTCAAACACAGTCATGCACAGCAAAGTAGCTCTGGGCCTGGGCACACTTCAATCACTTTGTGCCTTTAAATCATACTACTACTACTACTACCAGACTTCCAGACCCAAGAGGTCAAACACAGTCATGCCCAGCAAAGTAGCTCTGGGCCTGGGCACACTTCAAGAAGTTTGACCCTTTATATAAGCCTAGAAATAGACTTCCAGGCCCAAGAGGTCAAACACAGTCATGCCCAGCAAAGTAGCTCTGGGCCTGGGCACACTTCATTCACTTTGTACCTTTAAATCATACTACTACTACTACTACTACTACTACTACTACTACTACTACCAGACTTCCAGGCCCAAGACGTCAAACACAGTCATGCCCAGCAAAGTAGCTCTGGGCCTGGGCACACTTCATTCACTTTGTGCCTTTAAATCATACTACTACTACTACCACCAGAATTCCAGGGCCAAGAGGTCACACAGTCATACACAGCAAAGTAGCTCTGGGCCTGGGCACACTTCAAGAAGTTTGACCCTTTATATAAGCCTAGAAATAGACTTCCAGAGCCAAGAGGTCAAACACAGTCATGCACAGCAAAGTAGCTCTGGGCCTGGGCACACTTCATTCACTTTGTGCCTTTAAATCATACTACTACTACCAGACTTCCAGGCCCAAGAGTTCAAACACATTCATGCCCAGCAAAGTAGCTCTGGGCCTGGGCACACTTCATTCACTTTGTGCCTTTAAATCATACTACTACTACCACCAGACTTCCAGGGCCAAGAGGTCAACCACAGTCATGCCCAGCAAAGTAGCTCTGGGCCTGGGCACACTTCAAGATGTTTGACCCTTTATATAAGCCTAGAAATAGACTTCCAGGCCCAAGAGTTCAAACACAGTCATGCACAGCAAAGTAGCTCTGGGCCTGGGCACACTTCATTCACTTTGTACCTTTAAATCATACTACTACTACCACCAGACTTCCAGGCCCAAGAGGTCAAACACATTCATGCCCAGCAAAGTAGCTCTGGGCCTGGGCACACTTCAATCACTTTGTGCCTTTAAATCATACTACTACTACCAGACTTCCAGGCCCAAGAGGTGAAACACAGTCATGCCCAGCAAAGTAGCTCTGGGCCTGGGCACACTTCAAGAAGTTTGACCCTTTATATAAGCCTAGAAATAGACTTCCAGAGCCAAGAGGTCAAACACAGTCATGCACAGCAAAGTAGCTCTGGGCCTGGGCACACTTCAATCACTTTGTGCCTTTAAATCATACTACTACTACTACCAGACTTCCAGACCCAAGAGGTCAAACACAGTCATGCCCAGCAAAGTAGCTCTGGGCCTGGGCACACTTCAAGATGTTTGACCCTTTATATAAGCCTAGAAATAGACTTCCAGAGCCAAGAGGTCAAACACAGTCATGCCCAGCAAAGTAGCTCTGGGCCTGGGCACACTTCATTCACTTTGTACCTTTAAATCATACTACTACTACCAGACTTCCAGGCCCAAGACGTCAAACACAGTCATGCCCAGCAAAGTAGCTCTGGGCCTGGGCACACTTCATTCACTTTGTACCTTTAAATCATACTACTACTACCAGACTTCCAGGCCCAAGAGGTCAAACACAGTCATGCCCAGCAAAGTAGCTCTGGGCCTGGGCACACTTCAATCACTTTGTGCCTTTAAATCATACTACTACTACCACCAGACTTCCAGGCCCAAGAGGTCAAACACAGTCATGCCCAGCAAAGTAGCTCTGGGCCTGGGCACACTTCATTCACTTTGTACCTTTAAATCATACTACTACTACCACCAGACTTCCAGGCCCAAGAGGTCAAACACATTCATGCCCAGCAAAGTAGCTCTGGGCCTGGGCACACTTCAATCACTTTGTGCCTTTAAATCATACTACTACTACCAGACTTCCAGGCCCAAGAGGTCAAACACAGTCATGCCCAGCAAAGTAGCTCTGGGCCTGGGCACACTTCATTCACTTTGTGCCTTTAAATCATACTACTACTACCACCACCAGACTTCCAGGGCCAAGAGGTCAACCACAGTCATGCACAGCAAAGTAGCTCTGGGCCTGGGCACACTTCAATCACTTTGTGCCTTTAAATCATACTACTACTACCACCAGACTTCCAGGCCCAAGAGTTCAAACACATTCATGCCCAGCAAAGTAGCTCTGGGCCTGGGCACACTTCAAGATGTTTGACCCTTTATATAAGCCTAGAAATAGACTTCCAGAGCCAAGAGGTCAAACACAGTCATGCCCAGCAAAGTAGCTCTGGGCCTGGGCACACTTCAATCACTTTGTGCCTTTAAATCATACTACTACTACTACCAGACTTCCAGACCCAAGAGGTCAAACACAGTCATGCCCAGCAAAGTAGCTCTGGGCCTGGGCACACTTCAAGAAGTTTGACCCTTTATATAAGCCTAGAAATAGACTTCCAGGCCCAAGAGGTCAAACACAGTCATGCCCAGCAAAGTAGCTCTGGGCCTGGGCACACTTCAAGATGTTTGACCCTTTATATAAGCCTAGAAATAGACTTCCAGGCCCAAGAGTTCAAACACAGTCATGCACAGCAAAGTAGCTCTGGGCCTGGGCACACTTCATTCACTTTGTACCTTTAAATCATACTACTACTACCACCAGACTTCCAGGCCCAAGAGGTCAAACACATTCATGCCCAGCAAAGTAGCTCTGGGCCTGGGCACACTTCAATCACTTTGTGCCTTTAAATCATACTACTACTACCAGACTTCCAGGCCCAAGAGGTGAAACACAGTCATGCCCAGCAAAGTAGCTCTGGGCCTGGGCACACTTCAAGAAGTTTGACCCTTTATATAAGCCTAGAAATAGACTTCCAGAGCCAAGAGGTCAAACACAGTCATGCCCAGCAAAGTAGCTCTGGGCCTGGGCACACTTCAATCACTTTGTGCCTTTAAATCATACTACTACTACTACCAGACTTCCAGACCCAAGAGGTCAAACACAGTCATGCCCAGCAAAGTAGCTCTGGGCCTGGGCACACTTCAAGAAGTTTGACCCTTTATATAAGCCTAGAAATAGACTTCCAGGCCCAAGAGGTCAAACACAGTCATGCCCAGCAAAGTAGCTCTGGGCCTGGGCACACTTCATTCACTTTGTACCTTTAAATCATACTACTACTACCAGACTTCCAGGCCCAAGACGTCAAACACAGTCATGCCCAGCAAAGTAGCTCTGGGCCTGGGCACACTTCATTCACTTTGTACCTTTAAATCATACTACTACTACCAGACTTCCAGGCCCAAGAGGTCAAACACAGTCATGCCCAGCAAAGTAGCTCTGGGCCTGGGCACACTTCAATCACTTTGTGCCTTTAAATCATACTACTACTACCACCAGACTTCCAGGGCCAAGAGGTCAACCACAGTCATGCACAGCAAAGTAGCTCTGGGCCTGGGCACACTTCAATCACTTTGTGCCTTTAAATCATACTACTACTACCACCAGACTTCCAGGCCCTGGATGTCACACCTTCATGCCTAGCAAGGTTGCTTTACACCTGCGCACACTTCAGACCGTTTCACTCTTTTAATCATTCAAAGTACCACATTTCCAGACCCAAGAGGTCACAGAATCATACCCAGCAAAGTAGCTCTGGGCCTGGGCGGACCATGCAGTTTGACCCTTTTTTTTTTTAATAATACTACAACCTGACTTCCAGGCCCAAGAGGTCACACAGTCATGCCCAGCAAAGTAGCTCTGGGCCTGGGCACACTTCAATCACTTTGTGCCTTTAAATCATACTACTACTACCACCAGACTTCCAGGCCCAAGAGTTCAAACACATTCATGCCCAGCAAAGTAGCTCTGGGCCTGGGCACACTTCAATCACTTTGTGCCTTTAAATCATACTACTACTACCAGACTTCCAGGCCCAAGAGGTCAAACACAGTCATGCCCAGCAAAGTAGCTCTGGGCCTGGGCACACTTCATTCACTTTGTGCCTTTAAATCATACTACTACTACCACCAGAATTCCAGGGCCAAGAGGTCACACAGTCATACACAGCAAAGTAGCTCTGGGCCTGGGCACACTTCAAGAAGTTTGACCCTTTATATAAGCCTAGAAATAGACTTCCAGAGCCAAGAGGTCAAACACAGTCATGCACAGCAAAGTAGCTCTGGGCCTGGGCACACTTCAATCACTTTGTGCCTTTAAATCATACTACTACTACTACTACCAGACTTCCAGACCCAAGAGGTCAAACACAGTCATGCCCAGCAAAGTAGCTCTGGGCCTGGGCACACTTCAAGAAGTTTGACCCTTTATATAAGCCTAGAAATAGACTTCCAGGCCCAAGAGGTCAAACACAGTCATGCCCAGCAAAGTAGCTCTGGGCCTGGGCACACTTCATTCACTTTGTACCTTTAAATCATACTACTACTACTACTACTACTACTACTACTACTACTACTACCAGACTTCCAGGCCCAAGACGTCAAACACAGTCATGCCCAGCAAAGTAGCTCTGGGCCTGGGCACACTTCATTCACTTTGTGCCTTTAAATCATACTACTACTACTACCACCAGAATTCCAGGGCCAAGAGGTCACACAGTCATACACAGCAAAGTAGCTCTGGGCCTGGGCACACTTCAAGAAGTTTGACCCTTTATATAAGCCTAGAAATAGACTTCCAGAGCCAAGAGGTCAAACACAGTCATGCACAGCAAAGTAGCTCTGGGCCTGGGCACACTTCATTCACTTTGTGCCTTTAAATCATACTACTACTACCAGACTTCCAGGCCCAAGAGTTCAAACACATTCATGCCCAGCAAAGTAGCTCTGGGCCTGGGCACACTTCATTCACTTTGTGCCTTTAAATCATACTACTACTACCACCAGACTTCCAGGGCCAAGAGGTCAACCACAGTCATGCCCAGCAAAGTAGCTCTGGGCCTGGGCACACTTCAAGATGTTTGACCCTTTATATAAGCCTAGAAATAGACTTCCAGGCCCAAGAGTTCAAACACAGTCATGCACAGCAAAGTAGCTCTGGGCCTGGGCACACTTCATTCACTTTGTACCTTTAAATCATACTACTACTACCACCAGACTTCCAGGCCCAAGAGGTCAAACACATTCATGCCCAGCAAAGTAGCTCTGGGCCTGGGCACACTTCAATCACTTTGTGCCTTTAAATCATACTACTACTACCAGACTTCCAGGCCCAAGAGGTGAAACACAGTCATGCCCAGCAAAGTAGCTCTGGGCCTGGGCACACTTCAAGAAGTTTGACCCTTTATATAAGCCTAGAAATAGACTTCCAGAGCCAAGAGGTCAAACACAGTCATGCACAGCAAAGTAGCTCTGGGCCTGGGCACACTTCAATCACTTTGTGCCTTTAAATCATACTACTACTACTACCAGACTTCCAGACCCAAGAGGTCAAACACAGTCATGCCCAGCAAAGTAGCTCTGGGCCTGGGCACACTTCAAGATGTTTGACCCTTTATATAAGCCTAGAAATAGACTTCCAGAGCCAAGAGGTCAAACACAGTCATGCCCAGCAAAGTAGCTCTGGGCCTGGGCACACTTCATTCACTTTGTACCTTTAAATCATACTACTACTACCAGACTTCCAGGCCCAAGACGTCAAACACAGTCATGCCCAGCAAAGTAGCTCTGGGCCTGGGCACACTTCATTCACTTTGTACCTTTAAATCATACTACTACTACCAGACTTCCAGGCCCAAGAGGTCAAACACAGTCATGCCCAGCAAAGTAGCTCTGGGCCTGGGCACACTTCAATCACTTTGTGCCTTTAAATCATACTACTACTACCACCAGACTTCCAGGCCCAAGAGGTCAAACACAGTCATGCCCAGCAAAGTAGCTCTGGGCCTGGGCACACTTCATTCACTTTGTACCTTTAAATCATACTACTACTACCACCAGACTTCCAGGCCCAAGAGGTCAAACACATTCATGCCCAGCAAAGTAGCTCTGGGCCTGGGCACACTTCAATCACTTTGTGCCTTTAAATCATACTACTACTACCAGACTTCCAGGCCCAAGAGGTCAAACACAGTCATGCCCAGCAAAGTAGCTCTGGGCCTGGGCACACTTCATTCACTTTGTGCCTTTAAATCATACTACTACTACCACCACCAGACTTCCAGGGCCAAGAGGTCAACCACAGTCATGCACAGCAAAGTAGCTCTGGGCCTGGGCACACTTCAATCACTTTGTGCCTTTAAATCATACTACTACTACCACCAGACTTCCAGGCCCAAGAGTTCAAACACATTCATGCCCAGCAAAGTAGCTCTGGGCCTGGGCACACTTCAAGATGTTTGACCCTTTATATAAGCCTAGAAATAGACTTCCAGAGCCAAGAGGTCAAACACAGTCATGCCCAGCAAAGTAGCTCTGGGCCTGGGCACACTTCAATCACTTTGTGCCTTTAAATCATACTACTACTACTACCAGACTTCCAGACCCAAGAGGTCAAACACAGTCATGCCCAGCAAAGTAGCTCTGGGCCTGGGCACACTTCAAGAAGTTTGACCCTTTATATAAGCCTAGAAATAGACTTCCAGGCCCAAGAGGTCAAACACAGTCATGCCCAGCAAAGTAGCTCTGGGCCTGGGCACACTTCAAGATGTTTGACCCTTTATATAAGCCTAGAAATAGACTTCCAGGCCCAAGAGTTCAAACACAGTCATGCACAGCAAAGTAGCTCTGGGCCTGGGCACACTTCATTCACTTTGTACCTTTAAATCATACTACTACTACCACCAGACTTCCAGGCCCAAGAGGTCAAACACATTCATGCCCAGCAAAGTAGCTCTGGGCCTGGGCACACTTCAATCACTTTGTGCCTTTAAATCATACTACTACTACCAGACTTCCAGGCCCAAGAGGTGAAACACAGTCATGCCCAGCAAAGTAGCTCTGGGCCTGGGCACACTTCAAGAAGTTTGACCCTTTATATAAGCCTAGAAATAGACTTCCAGGCCCAAGAGTTCAAACACAGTCATGCACAGCAAAGTAGCTCTGGGCCTGGGCACACTTCAATCACTTTGTGCCTTTAAATCATACTACTACTACCACCAGACTTCCAGGCCCAAGAGGTCAAACACATTCATGCCCAGCAAAGTAGCTCTGGGCCTGGGCACACTTCAATCACTTTGTGCCTTTAAATCATACTACTACTACCAGACTTCCAGGCCCAAGAGGTGAAACACAGTCATGCCCAGCAAAGTAGCTCTGGGCCTGGGCACACTTCAAGAAGTTTGACCCTTTATATAAGCCTAGAAATAGACTTCCAGAGCCAAGAGGTCAAACACAGTCATGCACAGCAAAGTAGCTCTGGGCCTGGGCACACTTCAATCACTTTGTGCCTTTAAATCATACTACTACTACTACCAGACTTCCAGACCCAAGAGGTCAAACACAGTCATGCCCAGCAAAGTAGCTCTGGGCCTGGGCACACTTCAAGATGTTTGACCCTTTATATAAGCCTAGAAATAGACTTCCAGAGCCAAGAGGTCAAACACAGTCATGCCCAGCAAAGTAGCTCTGGGCCTGGGCACACTTCATTCACTTTGTACCTTTAAATCATACTACTACTACCAGACTTCCAGGCCCAAGACGTCAAACACAGTCATGCCCAGCAAAGTAGCTCTGGGCCTGGGCACACTTCATTCACTTTGTACCTTTAAATCATACTACTACTACCAGACTTCCAGGCCCAAGAGGTCAAACACAGTCATGCCCAGCAAAGTAGCTCTGGGCCTGGGCACACTTCAATCACTTTGTGCCTTTAAATCATACTACTACTACCACCAGACTTCCAGGCCCAAGAGGTCAAACACAGTCATGCCCAGCAAAGTAGCTCTGGGCCTGGGCACACTTCATTCACTTTGTACCTTTAAATCATACTACTACTACCACCAGACTTCCAGGCCCAAGAGGTCAAACACATTCATGCCCAGCAAAGTAGCTCTGGGCCTGGGCACACTTCAATCACTTTGTGCCTTTAAATCATACTACTACTACCAGACTTCCAGGCCCAAGAGGTCAAACACAGTCATGCCCAGCAAAGTAGCTCTGGGCCTGGGCACACTTCATTCACTTTGTGCCTTTAAATCATACTACTACTACCACCACCAGACTTCCAGGGCCAAGAGGTCAACCACAGTCATGCACAGCAAAGTAGCTCTGGGCCTGGGCACACTTCAATCACTTTGTGCCTTTAAATCATACTACTACTACCACCAGACTTCCAGGCCCAAGAGTTCAAACACATTCATGCCCAGCAAAGTAGCTCTGGGCCTGGGCACACTTCAAGATGTTTGACCCTTTATATAAGCCTAGAAATAGACTTCCAGAGCCAAGAGGTCAAACACAGTCATGCCCAGCAAAGTAGCTCTGGGCCTGGGCACACTTCAATCACTTTGTGCCTTTAAATCATACTACTACTACTACCAGACTTCCAGACCCAAGAGGTCAAACACAGTCATGCCCAGCAAAGTAGCTCTGGGCCTGGGCACACTTCAAGAAGTTTGACCCTTTATATAAGCCTAGAAATAGACTTCCAGGCCCAAGAGGTCAAACACAGTCATGCCCAGCAAAGTAGCTCTGGGCCTGGGCACACTTCAAGATGTTTGACCCTTTATATAAGCCTAGAAATAGACTTCCAGGCCCAAGAGTTCAAACACAGTCATGCACAGCAAAGTAGCTCTGGGCCTGGGCACACTTCATTCACTTTGTACCTTTAAATCATACTACTACTACCACCAGACTTCCAGGCCCAAGAGGTCAAACACATTCATGCCCAGCAAAGTAGCTCTGGGCCTGGGCACACTTCAATCACTTTGTGCCTTTAAATCATACTACTACTACCAGACTTCCAGGCCCAAGAGGTGAAACACAGTCATGCCCAGCAAAGTAGCTCTGGGCCTGGGCACACTTCAAGAAGTTTGACCCTTTATATAAGCCTAGAAATAGACTTCCAGGCCCAAGAGTTCAAACACAGTCATGCACAGCAAAGTAGCTCTGGGCCTGGGCACACTTCAATCACTTTGTGCCTTTAAATCATACTACTACTACCACCAGACTTCCAGGCCCAAGAGGTCAAACACATTCATGCCCAGCAAAGTAGCTCTGGGCCTGGGCACACTTCAATCACTTTGTGCCTTTAAATCATACTACTACTACCAGACTTCCAGGCCCAAGAGGTGAAACACAGTCATGCCCAGCAAAGTAGCTCTGGGCCTGGGCACACTTCAAGAAGTTTGACCCTTTATATAAGCCTAGAAATAGACTTCCAGAGCCAAGAGGTCAAACACAGTCATGCACAGCAAAGTAGCTCTGGGCCTGGGCACACTTCAATCACTTTGTGCC
Organism: Electrophorus electricus; assembly: GCF_041902795.1. Taxonomy (NCBI): domain Eukaryota; kingdom Metazoa; phylum Chordata; class Actinopteri; order Gymnotiformes; family Gymnotidae; genus Electrophorus; species Electrophorus electricus. The sequence goes on from NW_027658434.1 coordinate 104,865, forward strand.
TTTAAATCATACTACTACTACTACCAGACTTCCAGACCCAAGAGGTCAAACACAGTCATGCCCAGCAAAGTAGCTCTGGGCCTGGGCACACTTCAAGATGTTTGACCCTTTATATAAGCCTAGAAATAGACTTCCAGAGCCAAGAGGTCAAACACAGTCATGCCCAGCAAAGTAGCTCTGGGCCTGGGCACACTTCATTCACTTTGTACCTTTAAATCATACTACTACTACCAGACTTCCAGGCCCAAGACGTCAAACACAGTCATGCCCAGCAAAGTAGCTCTGGGCCTGGGCACACTTCATTCACTTTGTACCTTTAAATCATACTACTACTACTACTACTACTACTACTACTACTACCAGACTTCCAGGCCCAAGAGGTCAAACACAGTCATGCCCAGCAAAGTAGCTCTGGGCCTGGGCACACTTCAATCACTTTGTGCCTTTAAATCATACTACTACTACCACCAGACTTCCAGGGCCAAGAGGTCAACCACAGTCATGCACAGCAAAGTAGCTCTGGGCCTGGGCACACTTCAATCACTTTGTGCCTTTAAATCATACTACTACTACCACCAGACTTCCAGGCCCAAGAGTTCAAACACATTCATGCCCAGCAAAGTAGCTCTGGGCCTGGGCACACTTCAAGAAGTTTGACCCTTTATATAAGCCTAGAAATAGACTTCCAGAGCCAAGAGGTCAAACACAGTCATGCACAGCAAAGTAGCTCTGGGCCTGGGCACACTTCAATCAATTTGTGCCTTTAAATCATACTACTACTACTACCAGACTTCCAGGCCCAAGAGGTCAAACACAGTCATGCCCAGCAAAGTAGCTCTGGGCCTGGGCACACTTCAAGAAGTTTGACCCTTTATATAAGCCTAGAAATAGACTTCCAGGCCCAAGAGGTCAAACACAGTCATGCCCAGCAAAGTAGCTCTGGGCCTGGGCACACTTCATTCACTTTGGACCTTT